>NC_089853.1:1475000-1585000 GCF_036373705.1 Amia ocellicauda
TTGGGGCTTCATTTCGACACGTGTTCAGTCACATTATTTGGAGCTGCATGGACATGTTCATAAATTAGACAACAACGATTTTCTTGAATTGAAAACGCAAAGGTCTGGGTGAGTACGGATCGTAATGGTACCGGATAGTTCACCGATTAGCTTCAGTCAGCGGTTTGTGAAGCATGCCGTATGTTTTCCTACAAGATCTGGAGATGAAATGCGTTATGGTATCAAACATTGCACATCCCCACTCTCCCACCGCCCATGTTCAGGCTGTTTCGTTGGGTTATGGGCTTGTTCTGTTTGATTGTTTCATTGAGCCGGTCCTACTGAATGCAAATCATTAAACACAGCCTTAAATCAGTCAATAACTACATCACTCAATCAGGCAACCCGTTCAGAGAGACACACAGACTGGATACGGAGGAGATCCGCACATGATCGGTACCTTGTATGTGCTGGTTGACTACACTCTCCAGGCGATCCAGCCTCTCTATAATCCGCAAAGTTTCGCCTTTGTTGTCTTCCTCTAACTTTTTCTCCGGGACGGGCTCTTGAACCTTGATGTAGACATTGGCGATGTAATTAGTGACCCACCCAACGTACAGCAGGCACACGATGTTGGTCATGCCACTTAAGATCACGCAAGTAGACACCAAAGTTTTGCTCTTCCTGGTGCAAGCCATCCTGATATCCCTCCATATAGCCTCCACAGCTGTAGCCCAGGAAGACAAGTGCGGCGCCACGGCCCGGCTGTCGGGGGCTCAGGCAGGCAGGTCGCTCCGCATGCCGGCCGCGGCTGTGCGCTGGTGTGTGCGGTGCGGTGCGGTGCGGTGCGGTGCCCACGCTGCGTGTGTGCGATGAGGACCGTGAATTGAAAAAGCAGGCTCACCCGCTGCAAAGTGCACCAAACTTCGCTGCCACTGCCTCCCCGGCGCGGATTTCCATTGCAAGCAGCGACCGGCGCACACAGCGCCGCAGGAGCGGAGCGGGCGGGGCGGGGCTGGCGGGGCGACCGGCCAATGAGACGCGGGGACGGGCTGCTCATTTCATATTCCAGCGCTGTCCGGGCCAATCAGGCTGGAGAGGGCGTGTCCTGCTGTGCGGGGCTCCGGGCAGCGGCGGCGTGCGAGGCTGTGCTGCAGGACCCCGGGAAGTGAGATCTCAAAGGCGGCCTGCTTGCGGCGCTGGGCATGGGGGGCCTCTATGCGAAAATGAGGTGCAGTCGCGCCCCGGGCACAGTGCCCTCATGCCCGCGTCTGCCCGCCGTGGCTCGGGTTCACTGGGCTGCAGTTCCCTCGCATCCGCTGGTGAAATGAGGAGAGCAACACAGCACATGCTTTCTGTCCTTTGCTTTGGATCCACAAAGTTATCCCGCTTACTCGAGCCGTGTATTTCACTTTCCCGTCCAAATAAAGCTCACAGCTATAAAGGCATTATGTCTGAAACCGCCTAGGGGTGTCAAATACGATAACCGCTATATTCGTCACATATTGTGCTCCGAGGAGCCAGTCATTTATACATGCGTAAGTGGCAATTTCGGAGCAGTGGCACAGATCTGGGCATTCTTGCAAACTGAGATTGGAAAACAGTAAATATTGCATCCCACCGCACAGTGCCTGTGTGAAGCAGTGATTGCTGGTGAGTCATGGGAACCTATTTAAATGTTTTCTTTCTCTGTGAAGTGTGTCGTTTTGGGACATATCTGTGATGTCATTTAAATTTAATTGTATTGTATTTGATCATCTGGTGGCTAGTGATTTACAAGATGTTTTTCTATCTATAATGCGTCAACAGCTTTGATAAGTTACCAATTCATCATTATTACAGGCGTTGTCACAGAAACAAGTATTAGCTGGAAAACGGAGAGAAAGCAAAGGAGAATTTGGAAGTGTTAGGGATGGTATGTAGATTAGGAAACGTCGTCTCTTGTGCAAAATTAACATAGAAGAAAAACAGGAGCATTATATTAAAACTGGATATCTTACAGGACTGGATATGGTGCTTATAAAGTGCATGAATCATATTCAAATACAATTCCTCTTAAAAGGTACGTTTGAATCAAGATATCAGGTTGTCTGACCATCATGACTCTTTAGAAGTTAAACAGGTATTCATTATTGTTCAATATATGTTGTATTAATGTTACCAACATGAGACAATCAAAATGTAACTATGTACAAAAAACTATGTACAATTATCGACATATGACACTATGTAGACGTTTAATTATAGAAACATGAATACAGGTGTGCACATACGCTACTAACGACACCTTGATATTGTTCATATGTTATTTGTGTTTGTTTGTTGCTCTTTTATGTTATTAAAATAAGATGGATGTCAATGTCCTGATGCAGAAAATAATCAAATTCATAACAGTATATTCTATCGGTACCTTTATATATCTTTACGTATAATTGATTAATTCATCTTAGACACATCACGTTTTTGTAGGTTAACTGAATAATACGATTTATTTTCATACTTAAGCAATTAAGCAGTGATCAAGACTAGAGAGCTGTTGCTGTTTCTGAAATGTAAACTCGTCTGCTACTATATTAGGCTGGCGGGGGGAGATGTAATGTAATGTGATCAACTGGGAAGAAGAAAGCTTGACTCGTGGAAAAGGCATACCTGACTTCGCCACACGATGGAGTCGATTAACCGAAAACCTCCGGATCTGTGTATAAATCCTCCAAAAGCGCGTCTTCAGCATGCGTTGTGTGCTGGACATTTTTTTATATTATTATTATTTTTGTTATTATTATTTTTATTTTATTTTGGCAGACACCCTTATCCAGGGCGACTTATAAGTGAAAGTCTCTTAAACATATATACTTGTGTTACAAATGTACACAAAAGCTTATATTTGTTCATTTATTCTTTGCTAAAACAGTCCTTTGATAATCATAATTTTAATTGAAAAGTATATTTCCAATGCATTGAATTGCAGGTTACTTGGTGTGTTTAATTATGAGAATACTATAGTGAAATTGCAGTGTACCTCTGCTAATTGCAACACTTGCTTTATTTGTATATCCCATAGGTTTTCAAATATTGCAATGTTCATAACAATTGGTCCAAACCGATTTTTTAAAATCTGAATCTTCAAAATAAGAATTGAAAGTATCTGAACATACACTGTCTGCATGTGACAGTACCTTCTACATGATATATTACTGTGTATATAGTATCTTCATGGTAATATGCAGGTTAGTATCAATGATGGTCTGTAATCAAAGTAATAATAGTATAATTTAGGTTAGAAGTATGCATCAGTAGGAGTATGTTAAGGAAGGTTAATATTAACCCTAAGAGTAATTAAGCTGTTTTTAAATCATAACCCCTTTTACAGATATTAATTTCATCACCCTTAAAATAATAAGCTCAGGACAATAAATACAGTCGGCAAATGGAGCATTTACTTTTTAGACTCTGTTTTATCGGTTGATGTATAGGATACTTGAAAGGTACCATTTCCTTGGTAAAGATTTGAAAGGATTCAAGGGCAAGGGCTATTTAAGTTCTCATTCTTCTCAACATGTAAACTTTCAAATCTCTGGCATTCAGGGTCAAATCTGAGTCATGTGGCTCTACAGGGCTTTCATTCGCTTTGACACAAAGGGCCTGTTCTCTGTGTTACTGCTCCAATTTACAAATACATTCTCAACTAGGCAGGGACGGAATGACATTGCAGGGAAAACAGACACAAAACCCAGTAGCCTTCTATTTGTCATCAACAGGTACAATGCATTTCTCTGTAGGGGGACTGGAGTAATACATATCTTTCTGAACCACATGTCAGTCTTGATAGGTAAAAACACACCTTGTTCAGGGAGACAAAAAATAATATGAAAATTTGCTATAATATGAAAATGTGTACCATTGAAAGTAGTGTGAGTTGCATTAGCTTTATATTTCCTCCCATTGTTCAGATTGTGTGACATTTCCGAGTGTGTTCAGTACAAATAAAAGAGGCTTTCCCCAAATAGCTTTCCACTTGGAACACGTAGTCTCACCGTGTCTATGTACAAACCTGTAGTGTGTCAGGCCTTATCAAAAGCCACGCGTACAAAAACAAATTAACAAAAAAATCTCTGTAATATACCATCTGTTCTCATATATAAAATAAAGTCTCCATCTTTTTGTTTCTATGTGCAGTATTTACAACACTATGATACTGGGATACTTTTCCTTTATTTATTCTCTGTTGCCATTTCCCATCAATGGTTGTGTCTGTGTCTGGATGTACCCTATCATTGGAGGACAAAAACAGTTTTCTCCTTGAGCTGTGTGTATTGATCTTGAAGGTCTTTGATCCATACCCTGAATGGTCATTTTGCCAAAAGTCGGGTTTGTCTTTCTGTAACAGAGGTGGCCTACCAAGAAAGCAACCAAAACAAATAACAAAAGTAACTTTAACCTTAAGAACCACCTTAAGCTGCATCTACTACATTAGTAGATTGTCCAGTTGCTCCTCTGTCTTAAGTGTAAAGTGTTGTTTTGTTTGAATTCATCATTCCAGGTTGTATGGTTCAGATTTAAATGCCATCCCTGATTCATAAGAACATAAGAAAGTTTACAAACGAGAGCAGGCCATTCGCCCCATCGTGCTCGTTTGTTGTCCATTCATATCTAAGTGATCCAAGTATACAATCCAGTCTGATTTTAAATGTTCCCAAACTTTCAGCTTCAGCCACATCGCTGGGGAGTTTGTTCAGATTGTGACGCCTCTCTGTGTGAAGAAGTGTCTCCTGTTTTCTATCTTGAATGCCTTGAAGCCCAATTTCCATTTGTGTCCCGGGTGCGTGTGTCCCTGCTGATCTGGAAAAGCTCCTCTGGTTTGATGTGGTCGATGCCTTTCATGATTTTGAAGACTTGGATCAAGTCCCCACGTAGTCTCCTCTGTTCCAGGGTGAAAAGGTTCAGTTCCTCAGTCTCTCAGTAGGACATTCCCTTCAGACCTGGAATAAGTCTGGTTGCTCTGCTCTGAACTGCCTCTAGAGCAGCGATATCTTTCTTGAAGTGTGGAGCCCAGAACTGTCCACAGTATCCAGATGAGCTCTAACTAGTGCATTGTACAGTCTGAACATCACTGCCCTTGTTCTCAATTCTACACTTTTGACAATATACCCTTGCATTGTGTTTGCCTTTTTTATTGCTTCCCCACATTGTTTGGATGGGGAAAGTGAGGAGTCCACATAGACTCCTAGGTCTTTCTCATGCGTTACTTCATCTAGTCCTATTCCTCCCATAGTGTAATTATAGTGGACATTTTTGTTACCTGCATGTATTACCTTGCACTTGTCCACATTGAATTTCATCTGCCAGGTGTCGGCCCACAACTGAATATTATCTAAGTCCCTCTGAATAGCCTGTGCTGCCAAGATTGTATCTGCTGAGCCACCTATTTTAGTATCATCTGCAAATTTGACAAGTTTGCTAACTATCCCAGAGTCCAGATCATTAATATAGATTAGAAAAAGCACAGGCCCTAGTACTGATCCCTGTGGAACTCCACTAACAACCTCACTCCAGTTAGAAGCAACTCCTCTAATCAACACCCTCTGTTTCCTATACATCAACCAGTTCATAATCCATCTACTTACATTACCCTGATTCCTTAACTTATAATTTCCAACCAAATGTTTTAAACACCAAAGAGGAAAGAAGACTATAATAAATCATATTAATATTTCACAGGGCAGTATTTATTGCTTTCTAGGACTTTCAGAAATCCTGGACGTGACACAGCCTCAAATCATATTTAAATATGCGTGCGGTATATTTTCCAGGAATATATTTATTTTTAATACTACATTCTGGGTCATCAATATATAATAACATTTTCACTCGGTGGCTCAAGTCCTGAAATTTAACATCGCATTGAGTTTGTGCTCCCTCAACCACATGGTCGTGGACTTGGATGTGTGCTTTGGATCGCTGTCATGTTGGAAAGTTAATTTGTGACCAAGCTTCAGTTTATTGACAGAGGGCACTATTTAATTTTAATTTTTTTATATCTTTGTGGCCAAAAATATCCTGATTTTATTTGAGCATTCTTCAATGCTGACCAGGGCAGCAGAGCAAACAAGGTCTGCCTTCACATTCCACATTGGGTGTGTGATATTGAACCCATATAGGCTTCACTTCTTTTTCATCAGTTATAACAGTGTTCTGTGTGAACAGAAAGAAGAGTCTTTAATTTGCCAAATAGCATTTGAATTACTAGCATTAGAACCAGGTTGTGTGGTCAGAGAACACAAATCTTGATCTTTTCGGACATACAGACCAAACCATGCAATACCTGCCCCTTTTAAACACACGTAAATTAATACTTTGACCCATCTGCTAATTGCAAACTACAAACCTGTATACTTAATAGCGGTTATATTTATGAGCAGAAGAATGAAGAATGACACTAAACCAAGCCGAGTACAGGTTTGTAGTTTTCTAATAGCAGGGTGTTCAAATTTTAGCTTTAATCTGGGCCCTGGTCATTTGCCCCATCCATCAGGAGATAAACAAAATAAAGTGTCTGGTTGTTTGCACTGCATGCTGGCCAGGGTGTAATAAAATGTGCTTTAATAAAAAGAACAGAGAACAGTAAGAAACAAGCCTATAAATTCCACAGCAATACACCGCGCCATTGCAAAGTAAATGAAACCCAGGGCCCCTCTCCAGTATCTAAACCTGACAATTCAATTAGAGAGCAGCCATTGATCATCTGTTTTCCGTCATAAATTGAGTCAGCCGTAATGTTTAAATACTGTAGGGCATTCCAAATTAAGGCAGGAAAACGGGTAACAATCAAACTGCATTGCATTAAAACATACAAATCATAAAATGTAGTAATAATAAAAACATAACATAAATCACATTTAGCAGTCTCAATATAGAATACAATCTATTTCTCCTTCTCTTTCTCTCGCTCTCTCTCAGAAATGAACTGTATAGAAGTATAGTGACCTCCTGTGGCTAGAATCACAGTTCTTTGAAGACATCCTGTATGCCTTCTCTCTACCTCCAGGTGCAGGGCTGCTGATAAAACTGAAGCCCACATCGAAACCAGTCTAATTAGCTAAGCGACAATGTAGGTCATAAAGTGGCTTTTCCACTCTAGGAATCTGGCTCACAGGGCCTATTACAAATCAGTCAGGCAGAGCAAACTTAAATTAGAGGATTTTATCCCAGTGAAACTCTTTTCATGAGATTTCTGAAAAAATCAAGTTTACAACACTTACAGATTCCTTCCTTTGGGGTTCATGTTATTGTTAAAAACTAGTCTTACAGAACATATCGAATACTTTGGTTTTGAGGGAGGAATCTCGATTTCTCTGGAAGAAATCTGGAAGTTTATTTTTCCACAGAAACTAGCAAAATGGGACACTCCTGAGTACAAAGACCTTGTTGAAAAAAGACTTCTCTATCTCCTTGTGTGTGTTTTGAACCACGTCTGTGAGTACTCCCTGATTCTACTCTGATATACACTCACCTAAAGGATTATTAGGAACACCATACTAATACTGTGTTTGACCCCCTTTCGCCTTCAGAACTGCCTTAATTCTACGTGGCATTGATTCAACAAGGTGCTGAAAGCATTCTTTAGAAATGTTGGCCCATATTGATAGGATAGCATCTTGCAGTTGATGGAGATTTGTGGGATGCACATCCAGGGCACGAAGCTCCCGTTCCACCACATCCCAAAGATGTTCTATTGGGTTGAGATCTGGTGACTGTGGGGGCCAGTTTAGTACAGTGAACTCATTGTCATGTTCAAGAAACCAATTTGAAATGATTCGACCTTTGTGACATGGTGCATTATCCTGCTGGAAGTAGCCATCAGAGGATGGGTACATGGTGGTCATAAAGGGATGGACATGGTCAGAAACAATGCTCAGGTAGGCCGTGGCATTTAAACGATGCCCAATTGGCACTAAGGGGCCTAAAGTGTGCCAAGAAAACATCCCCCACACCATTACACCACCACCACCAGCCTGCACAGTGGTAACAAGGCATGATGGATCCATGTTCTCATTCTGTTTACGCCAAATTCTGACTCTACCATCTGAATGTCTCAACAGAAATCGAGACTCATCAGACCAGGCAACATTTTTCCAGTCTTCAACTGTCCAATTTTGGTGAGCTTGTGCAAATTGTAGCCTCTTTTTCCTATTTGTAGTGGAGATGAGTGGTACCCGGTGGTACCCAGAAGGTCCGCCTCAAGGTTGTACGTGTTGTGGCTTCACAAATGCTTTGCTGCATACCTCTGTTGTAACGAGTGGTTATTTCAGTCAAAGTTGCTCTTCTATCAGCTTGAATCAGTCGGCCCATTCTCCTCTGACCTCTAGCATCAACAAGGCATTTTCGCCCACAGGACTGCCGCATACTGGATGTTTTTCCCTTTTCACACCATTCTTTGTAAACCCTAGAAATGGTTGTGCGTGAAAATCCCAGTAACTGAGCAGATTGTGAAATACTCAGACCGGCCTGTCTGGCACCAACAACCATGCCACGCTCAAAATTGCTTAAATCACCTTTCTTTCCCATTCAGACATTCAGTTTGGAGTTCAGGAGATTGTCTTGACCAGGACCACACCCCTAAATGCATTGAAGCAACTGCCATGTGATTGGTTGGTTAGATAATTGCATTAATGAGAAATTGAACAGGTGTGCCTAATAATCCTTTAGGTGAGTGTATGTACCTCACTGATATACATTCTTGATAGGCTTTATTCATTTTTATTCTAGCGGGGGAGACAAATACAACAGATTATGTCATCCATCACGATCATCGTCGTCTCAGACTCCATTGATGATCAATGGATAAAAGTCGACTGGATCACAGGTTCTGCAGATTGAAACAATATCCACGTTTGGCTGTGCAGTTGAGGTTCACACCTGTTTCCTCCAGAACAGACGGTTTACCCAGAGGAACCGCTCATGTACGCACACACAGGTCTGTCACTTTCCAAGGACCTTGAAGAAAAGCCATGGGATCTCACTGAAAAAGTACTGGAGTGCAGTACAAGTGGTTCTAAATATCCTGAATTACCGGAGAACACTATCATTGTATAATGCCACTTGGGGGGATTACACGTTTGTGTTGCAGATGTAACAACACTTACATGTAGGCTTCAGATATATAAAATGGGTAGTGTAGTAGCACTTGCAAATCCAATGTTTCCAAGTCCCCAGTTGTCAAGTGATCATTATCTACTAGATAAAGATTAAGTATCATTCATGTAGTGCTTTTGCAGAGATTCACATGGTATAACAAATATATAAGACGCTTTGCCATTGTTTCCTATGGTAAGTATCTTGGCTTCTTTACCCCAATGAAAGCATCTATGTGATGAGACATTGCTCTGCTTGTTATTTTTCTTAAATAAATGTAATATATGTTTTGGAGTGCATTTGTGTGCAGAGCTTTCTAATTCCTTTAGTTCAATTGAACACTTGATTCTGTTAACATTTTTGATTGGGGGCAGGGGAGGTTGTCCTATTCATTTTTGTATTTAGTATCATGACTTGCCATCCCTTTCCATTACTGACTATGGTTTAATTGTACTTTACCTGACTAGACTATGACTTTGCCATTGTATAACACAGACAATATTTAATAAGAGCTGCCTGAATAATTATACACTTATAAAGATACGGTTCAGCAAATATAGCTCTGTACTGTGGAAAGGAGTGCACTGAATTTGACCTCATTTGACTCCATGGATATTCCTTTCCTTAGGAGGGACCCAGAACTAAGTGGGAGAGTGAGCAGAGGTCAGGATTAAGTTGCTCGTGCAGAGGTGAGAGGAAACCGTCACAGCCCCACTTGGCAATGCATCTGAAAGCCCTACCTCCGGTTCTCCCTCCCCTTTCATCTTTTTATCAATTCCAAGACAGTGAGACAGATTTTTATGTATTTATGTATGTAAGTTTTGAATTCCGATTAAAAAAGCACCTAAGAGAAGCAAGCCCTATAAAGACATCAGAGCAGCTCGGTTGTAATATTCTTTGAACTCAGAGTTTAGCGGAAGCCTCCAGGCTATAGCTTTGATTCATTGATTCAAAGATTAATTTATTCACTGAATAATTTACTCACCTGGGCCATCTAACCAAGAAGGGTTTCTCAGGCTTCTCACAGAGTGGGGAAAAAATGCAAATTTATGAATGAATGAGTGATTTTTTAAAGAAATATCCTGGGAAGTGTGAGTCTAAGTTTGGATGGTTTCTCTGAACATGCCAGCCAACCTAGATTGTACTGGAACCTCTCAGAAAACAAATAACTATTATTATTATTAACTAAGTATTATTTTTGTTTTGAATCCCTTTTTCCCTAAGGTTCACAAATCAATGCTTTGTAGAATGCTGTTCCCCATGTGTGAGGTGTGATGGCTTTATTTTTTGGAACTAAATTGTTATTTTTCCAATACAAGCAACAGGGATGTGTAAATTATTTTATGAACATATTCTTGTTTTCTTCATCTATAGCAATTAAAAGATCAAAATTAAAGCTGACAGGTTTTCTGAAATTGATTTGGCAAAAAGGTTTCAGACATTGAACTGAGCTCTTAAATCATTATTTTAGAAGTGTCCAATTCACAGAGCTTGTGAAAACGTATTACGTGAAATAGTCAAAAATATGTCTTAAGCTTCTTAACAGTTTTTTTCCCTAAAGCAAGCCAATAAGCAGTGCAAATCTAAACTTCTTTCAAAAGTTGCAGAACAGAATCAAAATGATTATTTTAGTATTCCATTTGTGAATCCAAAAATAAAAACAGAAATCAAATCAAAATGTAAATGTTACAATTTCAGATAAGCTTAGTTCTTCTCAATTTAAATTGTGATTTAAATAATCTCAAGGAATATAATTGAACAGAATTTGACTTTTTCAAGTAATTTGCTTTCTTGTTTGCTTTTTGTTTGCTTTTTGTTGTTATAATTAGTATTAGCAGCAGTATTAGTTTTAGTAATATAAATGACTTGTGCTGTTAAAGAGACTTCTAGAAAGGTTTGCAATTGCAGGAACTCCGAGATTTAAATCTATTTTATTAGCCTTTTAATAAAGAGCAGTTTATTTTATGTTACCTCAAAGCCTTGTCTGATTGTTGCCTGGGAATCATCTGCAATATTTACAATCCCTAAGATATAAATGTAACTACCTTACATCCAGACTGCACAGTAAGCTCTGGGAGATTTAGCTGAAAATCTGTGTTTGGCATTAAGTAAATCATCTGTGCTGTGATTGATAGTCTCTGAACGCCAGAGTAGAACATTAGGAAAACATATAATAATCTAAAAAAATAAATACAATAAAAACAGCCTGTCACAATTATTGCTGCAGACAAATACCTTCAGGTCGGGTAACAGAATATTTCATAAACACAGTTTGTTTTCTTTCATGTTTTCTGATCGTAATTTCACTCCAGCAAAATTACTTGAATTATTCATAGACAAGTTTCTTTTCACATGGATGTATTAATGGAGCCATAATTTGCTGGATTCGCACAGCAAAGATTGATACTTCCTTTCCTATATTTTGAGTGACCTCAATGAGTGAAGTGACAGTTTTGATTTAGATGGAGTCATTTTTCATAATTAATATGTTCTTCACCCAGCCAAAACTCAACTTGCATCTTAAGTAGCTTGATTTCCTTTGTTGATCTCTCTGAGACAGCTTTATTTTGAACAATAGCTATGGCCTATGTTTAGCAATTGCAAATTACTAAGTCAAAAAATTGTAATACGATGTAAAGCAGGGATATGCCAGTTTTTCATCAAGACAAGATATTATTTACTTACTAATTGTGTGTGTGCATTGTTCTTAGAGCCAATCCTATGCAACTGCACACTTATTTTATTTTACAGTAGAAATGGCATACATGAAGAAATCATTGGTTTTATTTGGTTGGTGAAGAAACCTCTTGTTTTTGTCTATCTTTTATCTATCTACGGCCCTGCAATCCTGTCCAGACTTATTTCTGCACATAATCTGTTTACTTATACTCTGCTAATAAACTGCAGGTACAGATTATAATGCATTCAACCAATCCAGAGTTTACACACACTCGTACATACATAATATTCCAGGGAGAATTATCTCACCTTTAGATGGGGGGTCCATACTCAAGTCAAAACAGTCAACCTGTCTGGCATTGCAGTAGGTACATTATTTAAGCCTCCTTACCTACACATTTTATCTCAGAATGTTCTAAGGCTTAGGCTGTGTATTACAGACATTTTAAAATGTATATCTGTAAACAAATACTGCATATTGTCCATCCTACTTCATATATTCACATGGCTTTTATAAAAGGAATAACAGACCAACATAAATGTTTGGAAGAAATCCTTCAAAATGGTCTTACATTGTTTTCTTACATACACTTTATTTTGACTGATCTTGCTGTCAGTGCAATGGAGATGAAACAAGACTGGGCGATGCTGAAATTGTGAGTCATTGAGATATTTTCCTGATAGCACACACTCTTCGAACTGTGTCACAGATAGAAGATCCAGGAGGTAACATGATATAACCAAAACACATCCACTTTGGAGTCACTGAGAGTATGCCTCCTTGGTATTAAAGATTCTGAAAAATTGTTTTATTCTGGGATAATATGTAAGCAGGAGAATGAAACATTTACACCTGGAAATGTTACACCGCTGATTTTGCTGTGTAACTGTGTAAACAACCTCAGTTATCAGTCTGCAATTACATTTTCAAGCAAAAGAAAAGATGTGGAAAGCATCACACAGGCAGCAAATGTTATTATTATTATTATTATTATTATTATTATTATTATTATTATTATTATTTTTAATTTCTTGGCAGACGCCCTTATCCAGGGCGACTTACAGCATAAGCATCTGCTGAAGATAACAAGTTTTAGTCAGGTAGTCTATTTACTCCCACACACAACTTAATGTTAATGGTAGCTAAGGATGACAATAATGGCTGGATGTTAATGGATTCTAAATTGTCCCATTAGAATAAACATTAATTTGATAATGGAGTTCCCATTTGCCAAAATAAGGTTTATTTTTGAATTTTTCATTTATTTTTAGGTTAAAGAGCCCTACTCAGTTATTAGCACTACAGACTACAGCAAGCCATCCAAATATAATATTAGACTTATAATATTTAGACTTAGCCCTGGAACAGAAGGTTTTGTCAAAGTGTAAATCAGCAGAGGGCCAAGGGCTGGTTTTACAGATAAAGGTAAAAGTAAAAACCTCAATAGAAAACAATGGATGTAATATTCAGCTTTCTACTTTCTTTAATACTAAGTGTAAAGTTAATCAGTTCTAAAAAGTACACAGCCCAGAGTCCACAGAAGGTCACTGGCTACAACATCGTGTTACCTTCACAGGGCAGCAAGACGAGCACTTTTACCACTGATAATGGCTCAAAATTCAACACATCTTGTCTATGATAATGCACATCAGAATGAAAATGACCTTCAACAGGCAGCATCAGCACTTACAACTATTTCCTCGTGCTGATTTAAATAGAGAGAGTGCCATTGCAAGAAAGCATGCTGTTGAAAGGAAATCTGCCCATTTGCCTAAGAGAAGAGTATTTGATCAATGCATTTTACAAGTGCTCACTTATGGCTGTGAAACCTGGTCACTAAATACGGAAATGTTACAGAAACAGTAGACGACAGAAAGAAGCATGGAAAGATGTTTGCTTGGAATTACAGGAAGAAATAGAAACATAAATTAATGTATCTGAGAACAAATGAAAAATGTGACATCACTGTTCTATTTATCTGGTATTTGATTATTCCTGAGACATTTTGTGAAACATGTTGCCAGAATCTTCTCCGTTTCTTCTCCAGCTTCTATTTGGATTTCCACTGTGATTCCATCGTCTCCAGGTGCTTTTCCATTTGTCATGTCTATGGCACAGCTCACTTCTAATGGAATCACATCTGGTATTTCCCTTGTGTTCTCTTCCTTACTGCGTCATCACTGCTATGTTTTCTGTATAATTCTTCCACTCTTCTGATAATCACTTTTCATTTTTTTATTGTTGTGCCATCATAATCTTCCAGGGCAATAATTTGATTATTTCACATTTGGAGGTGTTGATTTTCTTCAAAGTTTCTTGAGATTTTTATGTTCTTGTTTTGTTGAGTCCTACAAATTCTCTTGCATTTGCCATGGTTTCATTTGATGATCTAGTTCTTCTTGTTGGTCATAAAGTAGACTTAACTGGTTCTTCAATTTTTCAATTCAATTTTACTCAACTTGATGATTTCTGAGGTTCATGATGTTGATTGGGTTGTTTGAT
The DNA here is from genome assembly GCF_036373705.1 of Amia ocellicauda. Classification (NCBI taxonomy): domain Eukaryota; kingdom Metazoa; phylum Chordata; class Actinopteri; order Amiiformes; family Amiidae; genus Amia; species Amia ocellicauda. The sequence continues at coordinate 1,489,294 of NC_089853.1, forward strand.
TGCTTAAGTTTCTTCTTCTCTGAAAATAATTTAAAAAGTAGATATATAAATAGCATATACTCTGTCCACACTTTATTTTTTGCATTTATTTTCATCTCAGTATATTTGACCCTCCCTTCCTTTACAATATCATAAAAAAATGTTATCAATAAAAAAGGATATGAAAGAACCCACCTTTGGGCCCATTGAACCCCAGGGTGACACAGAAATTACACTACACTACACTACATAAAATGTACATGTTTGAAAAGCTAACTGATAGATTCACTTAATCATTGAATCCCAGCCATTACAAAACATGTTGTAATGATTGTGGCATTTAGATATTCTGCAGCAGTCTGGCAGGGCACATGCTGAGGCTAAGGTAGTTAAGTTTATGGAACTTAACTATAAAGTCTATTGTCCAATTTGGTCTCAATAGCTGTTGGAAATAATGCATCCGGCACAATTAACAAATTCAGTAGTAGAGATAAGTTAAAAGAAGGTGTTGCAAGAAGTCCCAGCAGGTCACCGGTTTTCTCAAAATAATTTGAGGAGCTAATTATGACAGATACTCTTATTTAAATGTAAACAGGAAATCATTAAGGAAAGTCTGGAATGTGATGCCACTTAATTAGTCTTCCCTGAGATTTCCTCCCCTGATGCGATTCGGTGCCGAAAAGAGTATAACAAAACCATTTATAAAGCAGTGGGGTACAGAGGGTACCCAATAGCCGCACACAACAGGACACAATGCAATACCAGCCGAGGCAAACAAAATTAATTATACAGGCTTCACTAAGGCTGTCTTTGGAAGTGACTTTTCCTCTCTGCTTGACTACACAAAAGACATTACGCACAAGCAACAGCAACAGAGTCATGCGAGTGTACTGTTCACATTAATAGTTAAGCACGGAGCAGGGGAGCCGTTTCATTACTGATGACAGATGAGGGCTCTTTCTTGGCAATGTTGTGTTATTTAAAATGCGGAAAATGGCCTCCGATATTCCACTGCTTCTTTCGGAATGCAAAGAATAAAGCGGAACAACAAATACTGTGCGTGAGGCACACAGTGGAGCGAATGAGAAAGAAGGGAATTATGCGTGAAGTGTCGAGCAGAGCCTCTTTCGATGGAGAAATCACCTCATGGGGCACAATTAGCTTCAAGAAATCAACTCTGACAACCTAATGCCTCCACGCACAGGTCATCCTCTTCTCACACAGTGCACAGCAGTGAGTGCCGTGTAGACAAGTCATAGTCTCAAAGGCCACGGGTAAGAGAAGGGCCATGACGTGTCTGAATGCAGAAGTTTGCAGTTTTTCTGAGCAGTTTAGAGAATATTTGACCTCTGGAGGAATTGAACTCCAGTCCCTAAATGAGCTCCTTTATGTTTGCACAAAGTAGTCAAATGCACCTTGAACAGTACTGTGACCACTAGGCACTTTATTTCATAGCTCTAAGAAAGTGTTGTCTGCAATGGAGATTGTACACATTTAATGTACAATCTTTGTATTTTGAAATTATCATTTCAAATTATTAAACTTGTAATATGTGTTTTAATTGTGTTCAAAGTATTTTTATATTTTTAGCTCTCTGAGTACATTGCTTAAAAAAATAACAATGGAAAAAATAAATCTAACATTTACATTACAGATGAAACAGAACCGTTTTATCCGTGGTAGAGAAAAGCATCAAGAGGCCAGTCCTACATTTTGATCTTTATTTATGTTTAAAATAATACAAAAATATGTGCTGCTTAGTTTCCTGAAGGGACAAAGAAGAATCACAGAGGCTGGAAAACATGTCATCTCTTGAAATATTGAGCCCTTTGAGGACATAAAAAGCTAGGTGACTGAATTGCAGAAATTAAATATCCCAGAACAGTAGGACACATTGCCAGTTATATTCTACTGTAATCATAAATCTATAATATAAATCCCTGCACCCCATTTATTCATTTTAAATAGCCTTTGGAAACATGACTGAAATTCTCCCATGATTGATGCCAGTGCACACAGCTCATTCCTTTGAGGAAGCAGGTGCATCTTGGATGATATATTAGGAAACAGTTTGAATATGAGATTTCTACAGTCTAGACACTGCATTAGATGTCCTTTCAAGAAAGTGTGAGATCAGCTGTGGTTTTCAATTGATTTCTCATTAAGGATTATATGCTTTCCCTGATTGTGGTAATCATACAAGTTACAAGAGGTCCAATATTTAACACAACATGAACACGACACACATTTCAAATGTTTCCATGAATTGAAAGAAGCTTCTGATGAGCATTAGTATACATTTGTTCACATCTTATGATCAAAATAAGACACAAAATATTATTCCAAAATTGAAAAAAGTAATAGGTGCTTGTGTCCTGGTTTTAGCTTGCATTAACAAATTGTATACTTGGGATTTCAATCTCAGTTAAAGGGTACATTATTTAAAGGTATTTCAAAGATGGAAGTTGGTGAAGTTAATTATTGAACACAGTTTCCACCTCAGCTAAAAGGAAGTAAAATATTTATAGCATTGTACCTCTGAGGCCAGTCAGATATAGCCTTTAAAATAGCACACTGTCTACCTCTGCACAGGTGTAATACATTATTTAGCTATAAAAACAATCCCTGTTGTATTACATTATTTTTGGGGAATAAAAGAGACATTTCTGTTTCTGGTAAAACATAAACATGGTCATGAAAATTAAGAACACCAAACATTTAGAAAAAAAAGGCCTTCTCAATATTTCTTTCTTCTCAACTGCAGCATAAGGGCATCCAGATTTAATTATTACAAATTATCATTAATAGTAGTAGTAGTAGTGGTAGTAGTAGTACTGTAAACATATTGTATGCATTGTAATGTATGTATTTCCTTTTAGTGTGCAAATGTATGGATGTATTGCAATAATAAAACATACATTTGTCTTGTGCACTTGAGTCACTGTGTTTTTCTTCTATTTAATTGTGAAATCAATAAGTCTTTCACACTCTGTCCTGGAATCCATCCATATCCAGTGTGAAATATTGATAAATACATGAGCTGATAATATGACGTAACTTCCGATTGTTTTACTGGGGGGCCATGAACAAAATAACTATGAGGGGGACTGGTAATGTTATTTTATAATGTAGCCATCTGATATAGTTGGCTAAAAAATATATGAATAAACTGGTTAAGGGGAAATGTGCTTCTTGAAAGGCAATACTGCCATCTAACGCTAGAAAACGATACAGCAGCAGGTTGAAGCAATACTCTAAATAATAATAGATTTTCTTGACTCCTGACAAAAGGCACTTTTATGTATGTATTGTATGCTTAGCGTATAACTCTTTTGAACATGTTTAATAAACCTCAGAATTTCTGGCAGGGTTTCACTGCAGGTCGTGTGAATTGATCACTGCCCTGGCTGGGTTCTGGGTTGAGACTTTCACAAAATGTATATGTGTATATTTCCTCCTATAGTTTATCTTACTGACCTTCATCATAGAAATACAACCCAACTCTAAAAACACATTCATGTTGAATTCAGTGCAGGGCAAATATACTGGGAGATTATAAACCGTATTCAGTGTGAATTGTATTATGTAAGCACGACAACAGCGGCATGTTTTATAGTACTAGTCCAGATCGTATGTCTTCATTGATCCTACTTTCATTGGTCGCGTCTCTGCCAGGTCAACCCGCACCGCTGACTCGGCGTGAGAGGCTGAAACGCGGAACCGTCGCGCCTGAGCCGCGTCGTGCGGGGACCGCATTCCCGCCGCACCGCTGACGTCACGCTCCTCTTCCGGGAGCGAGAGCGCGGCGCGTCTCGGATCATGCCCCGCGGAGCCTGCGCACGGCTCGCCCTGACAGCCCTCGGTCAGCCAAGAGGCGGCGGTTGTTGCTGTTTTTCCTCTGCGATCAGACACTTGAGTGTGTCCGGGGCTGGACCGTCTGAGGGCGCAGAGAGGGGCAGCCAGCGGCAGCGCTTCGACACCTCCTTGCTGGAGGTCTTGGTTTGCCCCCTGTCCAAGAAACGCCTGCGGTGAGACGTCTTCCTGCATGTGCTCCACAGTCGTGTTCTTCGTGGTTCTAATACGTTGTATCCAATTGTCTCTAGTCCTTATGTGATCAAAACACTTAAATTAGGCCAATGGTCACATAATGATGATCTGTTTTGAGTCAGGTGATGCTTGTACTATTAGATTCATATACTAATGTATTTATGTGTGACTGATCTGTTCTCCTTTACTGTTCTTCCTAACGGTTGTTGTTGTGTCCCCAGATATGAAGAGCACACCAATGAACTCATAAACGAGGAGCTCGGCATTGCCTACCCCATTGTCAACGGCATACCCAACATGATCCCCCAGGATGCCAGGATGATTGGGGGGAAACCAGAAAAGAAAGACGAGCAGGACAAGCAGTAAACAAGCGTTGTACTCGAAGGACAATTTAGCTAAGGGGTTATTCAAGACATATTCCTCACCATGGTGTTCTCACTGTCCACTGTAGCCGTGCTGGTTCCCATCGTGTCTCTGTGTGGACTGTTTTACTCTGCGAGCGTCGATGACAGTTTCCCACAGGGCTGCACGAGCAGCAGCAGCGTGTGTTTCTACAGCCTGCTCCTGCCCGTCACCATCCCAGTGTACGTGTTCTTCCACCTGTGGAAGTGGATGGGAATCAAGCTTTTTAGGCACAATTAGCGCCTGGCTGTACGAGACTCCCATCATGTAGGATGTAGAGGAGTCTCGCACGGAATAAAGTTTCCTGTGGGTTCACAAAGACGTGTCCTGGTTTGTTTGTGTCCAGTGGGTCAAAGGCGGGCGGTACTGCAGACCTGCAGGGGCATGAAGAGAGGGAGGTTCAGGCGGTCCTAAGCGGTTTATAAAGCCCGGCAAGACGTCCATTTGACAGCCCCACCTGGTCTCCACAGGAGAACCGAAGGGAATTAAATGTCCAGATCTGCTGAAATACTACAAATACAGCAGTCATATAGCCCCCCCAATAACCACACTTCAGTATTTAATGTATATTGTGTGGAAGTGTCCCAAATGCAACTTCATTGCTATTTTCCAGAACCAAAGCTATCAGTAATTTCCTTGAATTTCAATAACCAACCATTTTTAGCAATTTAAAAAAATCATATTTACATTTATATTCATATGTATATTCATTTTACTGACATTTTTGTGTACTATACTGTTTGCCATGATCACTTCCTTATTTTATTATTTATCTTTGGGCTCATATTAAGTTTCATTAAGTAACTTAGTTAAAACAAATTACTTCTTTAGCCATACCTATTGCAAAAGCATGCTGTGCAAGTGTTAAAAGTTAGAACTGTATCAAACCATAAGAACACTAGCCAACAAAACAGGGACTATAATTAAAATAGTTACAAAATATAAATAATGCTTTTATTTTATTGTAATGAAAGACAAATTCTCAGTGTAGTGCAACTATCTAATTAACAAACATTTAATTATTGCTGAACAGGAAAGCAACACAAGGCTAAATTAATTGCATATCAATACATAGACTGATATTCTATTAAATATTTCAGTAGAATTAACATTTCTTAATATTAATCTTCTTAATACCAAGAGCAAAACATTCAAGGAATATGAACCAAAACTCTAAAGTGCTATTCTTCAATAAAGTAAGTTTAGATTTATATTACTCAGAAATTAATGTACAATTTCTAATTCACTAGAAACATTTGGTATTTGCATTTCAGAATCCGTTAACCTTGATACATTTAAAGGCACAACAATTCGCAACACAAACTTAATGTTCAAGTCTCTGAATTATTTCATTTTTTTCTCATTCATCTCAAGTTTCATCAGGGGTGACTGTGGCTTGGGGGAGTCCCCATCTCCTTTCACCTTGAAAAAGAAAGACTCGTTGAGCCGGGTCTGAACATACTTTCCATCCTCCCCCTTTCGAAACTGGGATATTCCAAACCTATTTCGGAAACTGATTTCGTTTTCCACATTTGAGATGTTGTACGTTAATCTCTGAGCCAGGGATAAAGCATTGGGGAGAGCAGAATCATATTTGTTGGACAGAGTCACCGCTTCCCTTTGACCCATACATTGGACAGATTCTCTGCCTGTGCTGTCTGTTCCTCTGGCTCTGTTGGGCAGACTAAGGTCAACTGCTTGCTCTGAATACTCCGTCTCGCTGCACTGTCTGTAAAACTTGTAATAAGTAGTGAATTCCCTACTGCTGAAAAAATCTTTCGTTTGTGTGGCTTTTTCAGCAGTGTGCTTTTGATGTCTGCCTGCCGATGGCTGCAGAGATGCAAGATCTACTTCAGTGTGTATATCGTGTTTTGACTCTCTTTGGGATGTAGTTGCACAAACAATCTCGCCACTGGATCCGTCTTCTATCAGGAAAGTCTTCTGAGTGAGAAAAAGGTCCTGACTGTTGTAAGTCTCTGGTGTGGCTTGTGCAACTTCAGATCTGTCTCTTTTTCTTCTCCTTGGGCCATGCACATTTACCTCATCATTATAGTTTAAGGGAGGGCTTGAAAACAGTACTAGATCAGGACTGCCACCCTTGTCTGTGGATTCCACGTGTAGAGCTCCCACATGTCCTTTTGTGGATTTTCGTTGTGAACATTCATCTTGAAAGGGGGGTAATGAAGTGTGAAAAGCAACTCTTTTCCTCAGAGGCAACGACACCTTCTTGGGTGAGACTGCAGTTTGTTTGTTCCAGCGTTCACGGAGCTCATTCTCTCCAGGCTTGGTGCTGTTATCCCCTTTGTGCTCCGATGGAATGGTACTGATGGTGTTTCGCCTCTTTTGTTCTGAATACTCATTTGTGTGATTTTCTCCACTCCTACCAAAGGTGGAGCAACTTCTCTTCTCTTGCTTCGAGGGAAAGCTGACTGGAAGAGGAAAAAGAGAAAATAGTTTTTTGTGCTTTAGTTTGACTTTTTTGTCTCTCTGCTGCTGGTGGTTATACTCAGAGTTGTTTCCCTCTATTTTGATGCTCTGTTTCGACACACCTTCTTGTGTCTTTTTCCTCAAAGTAGTCACTGCAGGATCCAAACTGTCGTGAGCCTCTTGAGTTGTATGTTCGTCACAAAAAATACCTTTTGCTTCTGTCTTGTTCTTCTCTTTTTTATGCTTTTTTGGAGTTTTCTTTGATTTCTTCTGCGTTTTACTCTTGGCTGCATCACCATTTGAGAGTAAATGTTCTTCATCTATGCCCAAGGGCATGTTTAGAAACTTCTAAAAAAAATAAACAAACACACATCATTAAAAGAAGTTCCAAAATCTAGCTAACCTTTCAATATAAAGTTAAGAGTCAAATACTGTGCACTGCCTTTGCATGTCTGGTTTTAAAGCAGTAGGAAGAGTAGCACTTGCAGCAGTAGTAATGACCTTTCACAATTTATTCATAACTATCTGGAAGTGGCAATAAATTTGGATAACACATCCCCAGCATGTGGGTAGGTGTTAAAAAAGAATACAATTACATACAATCCTGCTCAAAATTAAATGAAATGAAATCCTACCAGATATTTAGCACACTCTTTGAGCTCTTTTACTGTTGGTGAACTGCCTGCTATGTTCTTCTTTCTGGGCATCTCCTTAATATGAACAACCTGGGAAAATAATAGTTTTATTAACAAATCAAACAGAAAAATGAAACATACAAACCGGCACATCATTTTTACTTGCACTATATTTTCTGAACTGATATTAAACATAGATGGGATTTGGTAAATGTTATTAGAGATCAACTAATCTGTACTTCAGTGAAGTAATTACCTACATTACATAAGTAGTACAGATAATCTTGCAACTAATATTATTATTATTATTTTAAATGGTTTAAAATGATTTAGCATGTACATTAGGAAATGTAGTTTTTCATGGTGGATGCATAACAATCCCCATGTATACAAATGGGACTGGAACCAGACGAGCACGCTGGGGCGAATGGGCTCCTCTCGGCTGACACTGTCATCGCTTATGAACTGTTCATTGTGGGATATAGACTCGTATTACAATGTATCCAAATGAATCCCAATTGCAATTTCAAGAGTCGTGAAAAAAAAACAAGCAAAAACGTTTAATCTCCTGTGATTTGTGCAGGAACAAACTTTAAATAGGACGCATTACTCCCATAACTGTATAGCGCCTTTTACTCGCATTCGTACTGGTGTCCAGCTCGAAGGAGACACGTTGTAATGGTTATTTAGGGGCGATACTGTCGTGTATCTTAACCCACCCGTTATATAATTATAATACAGCTTTCAACCTGTCGTCTCACTGAGTAACAACTAAATCTTTCCACAAAACCGTCATTTCGCACACTTAAAGAAAGTTCACATGTAATAAGTAATAGAGTTTACGGTTTATTTGAGAGATTGTGTTTGCAAATAATGCATTCATTTGACGGCCTGCATGGAAGTGGACAGCCTTCAGAAAACACTTACCAACAAATACCGCAGTGTGCAGGCACTCCCGGTGAAAGTAAATGTAACGTCTGCTGCCAGAAAGACCTTATCGGAAATTTGAGGAAGTAAGGTAATATGAGTACTATAACGTATTTTATATATACGGTAATATATTTTTTGAAAACAGTTGTTAACTCACCTACTTAGTTTCTTGTCTTGCAACTTTATTTCCACTCTTTCTGGAATACTCGGGGAGCGTCAGCGCATGCGCAATCTGCCCACCCCGCTTGACTGAAATGAATATCTAAAGCGTGATTTTGAACAAGGGCAAGATAAATAAAATCTGTGTGACTTTAAAAGCCCGCTGTAACCGAACCACTTTTATATTGATACAAGTTCAGAAAGCGAACAGGCCTACGTGATAAAACCGTATATAAATACCCGGAAAGGAGTTCATTAAGGGATCCTATGAGGTCTGAAAAAACGATGTGCAACCAAGTTCTTATTTTAATCCCATTGGAAACATAATGGAAACGTAATGGTTTGCAAAATAGAGTTATAGTTAAAAATCTCCTTAGAAACCTTTATCAAAACAGTTATTGACGTAGTTTTTCCGTAGCCTATAGGGACTGTTTTTCCGTGAGTTGTCCGAGTTTCAGTGTATTAATCATGTAACTGAACTGACATGATATTTGGTTAGTATCTGTCGACCAGAAGTATATGCTTGTAAATGTGACACTGTAGCTATCAAAGATGAGCGATCATCTGCAGCACAATGTTAGGCCACAAAGAATATGTGCGCGATTCTAGTGAAACTGAAATCCTGTGCAATATCAACGTGTCACTTGTGGAGGATGTATGTTTATTTATTTATCTTTTGTAGGAGCAGTCCTTTCATTTTATAACACTTTATCTAAATATAAACATTACATTATTTGTCTCTTTTTATATTTCTAATGTGCTATATTATTTTAATATAAGGGCATGTTATACCAAATCAATACATTTTTGAAAAATAAAACACTTCTAAATATGTTTAAATAGTTAACATGATTTATAAGCACTGACTATAGACATATCAGTTTTAAAATATAAAGAAATGAGAGGAGCTAGTAGACTGCAATAAGCACTAATGGCAGGATTTTCAGCTTTTATAGGTTGACCTCTCAGATGATCGCAGACGATGAATGGCCACGTAACCTTTTTAGACCCATTCAACCATTAATGAATCACTAGAGTCCAGCTCACATCAGCGTCTCTCATGATATTCACCCAGAGTTGCTAACTGCGACATTTGGCGGCCAGGGAAGTGCCTTCCTGACCTTAAAGGGATTTTTGTCTTTCTTTGTTTTTAGTGTGGGAAAACTCCCGTAGAGGATGGGTTATATTATTTTTCCAAGGGCTGGATGATGTCAAGGAACCCAGGCAATATGTCAAGTGCACGGTTCACTGAACTTCACACTGAGAATATGGGCTGTGAAAATAGTCTGCTTTGGCCTTATCAAACAAGCACAGAAGAGAGTTTTATATAATGTCAGATATGTTAAGGAATGAAGAATTTTGCACTTAGAAAATAGCAAATCATTTCCTTTGCCAGACACATCTATAGCTGTCTATGATGAAGGTATGGTCATGAAATAGAGATACTGATATTTCTTTGATTGCCGTTGTACTCTTTCAAAATTATTATGTATGTGGTGTACCAATTCTTATAGAGATAATGTGACTGAAATGTGGTCAGTTTTTTTTAGCAGTTATTTCCTTAGATCTCTCCCTAATAATTAATTACTAATTAAAAAACAGTAACCCACGGCCAGTTTGCAATAGCATTGGAAGTGAAATCCAGTATTGGTGTTTGTTTTTTCATGTGGTGCAGATTTGAGTCATCAGTGTCTACGGAAACAAACAGAATTTAACTAACACAAAAATGCAGATGTATCATAACTCTCTCCCCTAAGAATCACTTTGACCAAATCAAGAGCATTTCAAGTGTCTTCACATGAGGTATCAGTCTCATCCTGCTCTTCCCTAAAAGGAATCAGTGCAACCTCTTGCTGAGTTCACTGGGGTGCAGAAAATACAATGTGACTTTCTACCACCTGCCGCCTTATAGTCACAAGGGGGGAAATCGCAGAGGTATGTGATGGATGTGGAAGGGATTTATATCTAAAGCTCTGCAAAGAAACACCATTGATGAAGTGTTTATTAGGTTATCTAGATGAGATAATAGGGAATGATTTAGTAGTTTTTTCCTTGCAGTGGCGTGGCAACGTGGATTTTTTATATTGGCAGACATGAAAGTAGTCAGTCACAATAAACAACAGTGTGATTTCAAGACTGTTTTATGTGTCACTGAGACACTTATACCCTCTGAACACTAGATGCAGTTTAGCTCATTTGAACAACATCAGATCGTGAACAAGAGGAGACAGAGGTAATCTTAATGCTGAACTCATTGTCATTCTGCTGCTCACCTTATATTCTCACAGTCATTCTTTTCCAAGGTTTCTCATATATTACATATTCCACACTGGCCTCCTGTTGCTGCCCATGTTCTTTTCACCAAGCTGTCCTCTCCCTGTATCCCCTCTTGCCCTCTTCGTTCTTCTTCCACAGGCTTTGCTTTTTGCCTCTCTTGTCCCACAGTGGTGGAATGAGCCACCCATGAGCGTTAGTCTTACCACCTTCCAAAGGCACATCCATCTATTTTAGATTGAACCTGTAGACCACTCTAATCTTCTTTCATACCTTATCTCTATGAATTGTAATATGTACCCTTATTGTTATACTGATACTGATTCCACTGTAATATTCTGTCTGTGTAAAGCTTAAATCATGTTAAGTCACCTTATTAGTTGTATTATTATTATAGAATAAGGATAAATATGTATTGGTGGTCTAGAATTGTTTTCTCAATAATAAAGGCAGGCTGAAATAATGTTAGAATAAGGTATACAAGTTTGAATGGAAAGCTAATCTACAATAAATGCCTTTTCTGAATAGAGGAAAATAATTATTCGCCAGTGACACAGTCGTGGCCTGTTTGAAATTAAATGAAAGTGCTCGGAGGATATTTTCAAACAATTGCCATGTGTGCACTGCTTGTAGGCATAGCTTTGAATTAGGAACTAATTGAGACAATTGTGTCAGTAATTGTGTAAATGTGTAGTGAAACATTTTGGGACTCTAAGCTATTTTTAGTTTACTTATCCCATTGTATGACACAATAATTAGCATGATGACGTGTTTCATTCATAAGAATAAGGCCCCGATTGTCAAGCGAACCATTTTACAGTGCTATTAGAGAGAAACAGCTCAGAAATACTGGGGGAGGTAGAGCTCTTTATGTTTGTAAGTATCTATATATCTCATTCACATGGACTATATTTAATAAGCTGTTAGAAAAAAAGGAAAGCTTCAAAACATGTGAAGCATTGCAGAACTTAAAACTGACTTTAGCACACTATTCTGCAAAATAAATTGGTATAATACATTTCTCTTGATGTTATCATGTTTTCCCTGTTTCAAAAACCATAGTATTTTCTCTTTACATATATATGCAAAATTAAGTTTTTATCCACATGCAGCATTTCTACATGTCTGAATCTTTTAGAAAGAATATACAAAAATATAGCTAATAAGCACAAATTCCAGCAAAAGGCTTATTAAAACATGAAAGCAAATGGTATATTCTGTTTATTCAGTATTAATGTAATGACTTCTGTTAAAGCTATTTGATAGAGAGCAGTGCTGGATTAATTATTTATCTGCTAATGCTACAAAACATTAGAGGTACCTTGCATGACCTTTCATCCAAACAACAGCTCTGCAAAGTGATTAATGGGACTTATTTTGAATTCATTGCAAATTATGACTGCTCATTTAATTTGTATACCTCCTAATCCAGACCACAATTATATAATTCATCATCATTGTAAGTGTTTGAATAATAAGTAAGTAAATAATGCAACCTCTCTCAGCTCTCTATTCATATTAATTTGTGCAGTGTCCAAAACTAGCTTTGTGTTATTTGTATATCAAAGAGGGTAAGATTGGTAATAAATCAGATAAGTAATCCACATGGGGAAAAATGTTCTTTCAATGTTTTGTGCTGCAAGTCTCTAAAACTTTTTAGTTGTGGTCATTTTTCCTTTCTTGATGGTACGTGTGCATGACAGGCCCCTACTATCTATCTGGAAATTGTTAGCATGCCATTTCACACAAGGATGGATGTGTGAAACAATCACTTACTTATTTTTGGAAGCAAACATCACCGCTAAAGTGCTAAAACACATACCTGCTTACGGCTACTCAAAGTAACAATCATTTCACCACATCAGCATTCTAGCTGTCGATGGAATGTAATCGCTGTTGCCATTCATCACTTGCTGAAGAACAGGATCATGCTTATAAAAAGCTCCCATAATCATTAAGCTTGTTAATGTGATTTCACGTTATAATGTTGCAAGTGTTTTACCTATATAGTCTGTTTTCTATGCTTTCTTGTGTCATATTGGGTTAAAACTGTTTCACATGGGCCCCAATAACCAGGAGACCTGCTGTGGCTCTTTCAGACACCTTGAATCAATAGAATGCTAAAACCTAAGTTGGAGCTGGATTTAAACTATCCTTAAAACACAAGGAATCATCAAAATGCTAGTGGCCATTGAATTGATCAATTGTTTATTGCAATAACTTATGTCATGTTTTTTATTTTTTATTTTAATACTTTTAAAACAGAACTGCATGACTCTGTTGTAATTCCTGCCATGTGTAAATGTACTGAAACACTGTTAATGGTCTGGCTAAATACCTGATCATTGCTTAACACTTGATATGAAGCCTATAGTGCATGACAGTTTAAAAATGGTACCACTGGAAACACGTTTTGTCTTAAATAGAATATGAAGTATGCTTAGACTGTCCAGCTTCATATTAACATTAACGAGTATAACAGGTCAGCACTAGGGGCCCTTAAAAATGTTACAGATAAACTGGCATAAATCGTCTCATGAATGAGTCATCAGAAACCATAAAAAAAAAAAAAAATATATATATATATATATATATATATATATATATATATATATATATATATATATACAGCTCTGGAAAAAATTAAGAGACCACCCCAAGTTCAGAAGTCAATGTTAAGTGTTCTTTGTATATATATAACTACCGTTAAAAAGTTTGGGGTCACTTAGAAATGTCCTTGTTTTCCATTAAAACATATATTCAATGAGTTTGAATAGGAAATAAGCAAAATGAATAGGAAATATAGTCATTGACAAGGTTAGAAATAATGATTTTGAATTAAAATAATAATTGTGTCCTTCAAACTTTGCTTTTGTAAAAGAATCCTCCATCTGCAGCAATTACAGCCTTGCAGACCTTTGGCATTCTAGTTGTCAATCTGTTGAGGTAATGTGAAGAGATTTCACCCCATGCTTCTTGAAGCACCTCCCACATGTTGGATTGGCTTGATGGGCACTTCGTACTATACGGTCAAGCTGCTCCCACAACAGCTCAATAGGGTTGAGATCTGGTGACTGTGCTGGCCACTCCATTATAGACAGAATACCAGCTGACTGCTTCTTGCCTAAATAGTTCTTGCATAGTTTGGAGCTGTGCTTCGGGTCATTGTCCTGTTGTAGGAGGAAACTGGCTCCAATCAAGCGCCGTCCACAGGGTATGGCATGGCGTTGCAAAATGGAGTGATAGCCTTCCCTCTTCAAGATCCCTTTTACCCTGTACAAATCTCCCACTTTACCACCACCAAAGCACCGCCAGACCATCACATTGCCTCCACCATGCTTGTCAGATGGCGTCAAGCTCTCCTCCAGCATCTTTTCATTTGGTCTGCGTCTCACGAGTGTTCTTCTTTCTGAACCAAACACCTCAAACCTAGATTTGTCTGTCCATAACACTTATTTCCAATCTTCCTCTGCCCAGTGTCTGTGTTCTTCATCTTTTCTTTGTATTGGCCAGTCTGAGATATGGCTTTTTCTTTGCAACTCTGCCTAGAAGGCCAGCATCCCAGAGTCGCTTCTTCACTGTTGACGTTGAGACGGGTACTATTTAATGAAGCTGCCAGTTGAGGACCTGAGAGGCGTCTGTTTCTCAAACTAGACACTCTAATGTATTTGTCCTCTTGCTCAGTTGTGCACTGGGGCCTCCCACTCCTCTTTCTATTCTGGTTCGAGCCAGTTTGCGCTGTTCTGTGAAGGGAGCAGTACAGTGTTGTACGAGTTTCTTGGCAATTTCTCGCATGGAATAGCTTTCATTTCTCAGAACAAGAATAGACTGACGAGTTTCACAAGAAAGTTCTTTGTTTCTGGCCATTTTGAGCCTGTAATCGAACCCACAATTGCTGATGCTCCAGATACTCAACTAGTCTAAAGAAGGCCAGGTTTATTGCTTCTTTAATCAGCACAGCAGTTTTCAGCTGTGCTAACATAATTGCAAAAGGGTTTTCTAATGATCAATTTGCCTTTTAAAATGATAAACTTGGATTAGCAAACACAACGTGCCATTGACACACAGCACTGATGGTTGCTGATAATGGGCCTCTGTACGCCTATGTAGATATTCCATTACAAATCAGCTACAATAGTCATTTACAACATTAACAATGTCTACACTCAGTTGCGTGCACAGACATTGTGGGGGACATGGGCTCAAGCCAAAAAAAGGGCACCCTGTGTTAAGTGCGGTCCCGGTAGGGGAAGCCACTGAAGTGCGGTCTGGGGGGCAGGTGCTCGGGAAAAAGGGCACTTTGCGCATGTTCTCTGCACAGGTTGAGACTTACCTGTGCACGTGCCTGTCTACACTGTATTTCTGATCCATTTGATATTATTTTAATGGACCAAAAATTAGCTTTTTTTTCAAAAACAAGGAAACCCCAAGTGACCCCACACAGTAGTGTGTATATACAGTGAGGGGAAAAAGTATTTGATCCCCTGCTGATTTTGTACGTTTGCCCACTGACAAAGAAATGATCAGTCTATAATTTTAATGGTAGGTGTATTTTAACAGTGAGAGACAGAATAACAACAAAAAAATCCAGAAAAATGCATTTCAAAAAAGTTATAAATTGATTTGCATGTTAATGAGGGAAATAAGTATTTGACCCCTTCGACTTAGTACTTGGTGGCAAAACCCTTGTTGGCAATCACAGAGGTCAGACGTTTCTTGTAGTTGGCCACCAGGTTTGCACACATCTCAGGAGGGATTTTGTCCCACTCCTCTTTGCAGATCCTCTCCAAGTCATTAAGGTTTCGAGGCTGACTTTTGGCAACTCGAACCTTCAGCTCCCTCCACAGATTATCTATGGGATTATGGTCTGGAGACTGGCTAGGCCACTCCAGGACCTTAATGTGCTTCTTCTTGAGCCACTCCTTTGTTGCCTTGGCTGTGTGTTTTGGGTCATTGTCATGCTTTCTTGAGCAGGGGGACCTTGCGGGCGCTGCAGGATTTCAGTCCTTCACGGCGTAGTGTGTTACCAATTGTTTTCTTGGTGACTATGGTCCCAGCTGCCTTGAGATCATTAACAAGATCCTCCCGTGTAGTTCTGGGCTGATTCCTCACCGTTCTCATGATCATTGAAACTCCACGAGGTGAGATCTTGCATGGAGCCCCAGACCGAGGGAGACTGACAGTTATTTTGTGTTTCTTCCATTTGCGAATAATCGCACCAACTGTTGTCACCTTCTCACCAAGCTGCTTGGCGATGGTCTTGTAGCCCATTCCAGCCTTGTGTAGGTCTACAATCTTGTCCCTGACATCCTTGGACAGCTCTTTGGTCTTGGCCATGGTGGAGAGTTTGGAATCTGATTGATTGATTGCTTCTGTGGACAGGTGCCTTCTATACAGGTAACGAGCTGAGATTAGGAGCACTCCCTTTAAGAGAGTGCTCCTAATCTCAGCTCGTTACCTGTATAAAAGACACCTGGGAGCCAGAAATCTTGCTGATTGATAGGGGATCAAATACTTATTTCCCTCATTAACATGCAAATCAATTTATAACTTTTTTGAAATGCATTTTTCTGGATTTTGTTGTTGTTATTCTGTCTCTCACTGTTAAAATACACCTACCATTAAAATTATAGACTGATCATTTATTTGTCAGTGGGCAAACGTACAAAATCAGCAGGGGATCAAATACTTTTTTCCCTCACTGTATATATATATAATGTGTGTGTGTGTGTGCGTGTGTATATATACAATAATGACATCACCCCAGAACAAATGTGCACTGAAATCTATTCTGCTTCTCCTGGGTCAAGCAAGGAGACGGTATTTCTAATGGGCAAGCCGCAGTTTCCTTCCAGTTGTTCCACTAAAAGCCCAAGTGATTAAAAGCAAACTAATCACTGCAGCTCCTAATATTCTGGTGAGAATAATATTATTGCTGCTTTTTCATACGTGAATCATGATGAAGGACTTAAGGAGATGCCATCATTCAGCAAATTGTACAGTGTATTCACTTTTCCCCCCATTAAAGTAAAATTCGCTTTAATGTCTTCAACTTATTTTATTTATAACCTCTCTGATAAGTCAGTACCAATCACAACAAAACATTGCACAAGATGATGTGTCATTGTATTTATTTATAGTTGTGTTGTTTCATCTTCAATCATTATCTGACAATGTTGGCTGCAGTTCAATCAGTTGTATTTTTCTAACACATTGAGGCTTGAATTTTGTCAGAACATAAAATGCTGGCAACTGTACAGACTTTCTTGGCTTACATTGGAAAGGTTACTTTATATCTGTGTGCTAAAGTATTAAATTGCAAACTGCATCTTAAAAACTGAAAACTAAACCTTTTTGTGTGGGACACCACATCATATAGATTACAAAATGAGATTGTAACACTACTTCTACTGATATTGTATAAAGAGCTCTAAATACAATTTCAGGGAGCACACAAATTAGATACATATTTTTTTCTGATAATAAGAGATTTGTTAACATGCTTTTTCTTATTAGCATGCTTGCCTATAAACTCTAATGTGCTTCTCAAGCCACAAGTGGTTTAATTTGTTTGAGCAACAATGTGGCATTGAAGTTCAGGGGCACAAGCAGTGGCTAGTTAGCATCTTATTATGTAGTGGTGATGTGACCACCACATTATCTGGATAGTACTTAACAGAATATCTGTGACAGCTGCATTGCATACTGCACAATATATATCGTGTTTGCACTATAGCACACTGGGTCTGAACAACTAAGAGCATGTCAACAATCATGTTAACATGATGAAGTGATGTTTTTGAGCTTGGCAAGTTGGGAGGATCGTAAAATCCCATGGGCAGTCCAAATCCTTCTAGGAAAAAAAATGCAACTATGGATTTAGAATAAATGTACAACCATCAGCTCTGCTAAAGGAATATCTTTTATATGATGTAAACAGCACCAGATCTGTTAATCAGAGCCAAGTATTTTCACTAGTTAATCTGTCAGCTGGCATGAAATATAGTTGACATGTCAAATCTTTAATATGGATTAAATGAAATTAACCTACATTACTTTTAATTTAATTGATAATTATGAGCACACTTGCATTACAAAAAGTGTTAACCCTGTTCTCAACAACCAGTTCAGCATAGGTTTGCTAATTAACAGCAGCCCTGTAATGGGTGCTGAAAGAAAGATTTAGTGCTGACAGATGCGTTGCCGGCAGGCGATTTGCTATTTTGCCTTTAAATCAATCAAACTCGTCAAACATAAGACACCCTGTCAAGCATACAAAAAAAGTGTGTCATGGTACTGTTTCACCATCTTGTGATTCAGACTCTAAAAAGGCAGAGTATTAAGCTATTCATTTAGTACAATTACACAAACACTGAAAGTGAGGGATATCCTAGCAAATGCTTGATTCACTTGTCAAAATGTCAAAGGCAGTTCACTATGGTGTTTAATTAATATATCTATAAACCACTAACTTTTTCCATGAACAACTGATCTAGCAGCTGATGTGTTTGTACTATGTGATGTGAAAGGAGCTGAAAAACAGTGTCTGAAAAACAGAAGAAATGTTGTGGCCCTTGAAGGTGACATTTTACAACAGAATTGCCTTGATGTAGACATTTAATGATTGCCTTTTCAGTGTTGGGTAGCCCACGTTAATATTTGGCACACAGTTTTTCACTTTAATCCCTGCTGAATTCCTGCACATCATTGGTGTTGCATTCCATCAGCAGCATGACTCACATGGCGCAAGGATGAGGTAATGAGAACTACAGTTTTGGGGGTTGAAGGTTCCCCTCCATGCAGCTATATACTGCTTGGAATTGTAGAGATGAGGTTTAGAATCTCATGCAAAGGGCAGAGGCCGATTCACTTTGGTTTATGTCATCAAAACATGCCATGCCCACCACAGATCATAATAGTCATGTGTAAGGAGTAACGGGACAAAAATGCCAAAGTGGGCATGTCCCTTCGTCCATTTTTAAATCTGCTATTTGTAAACAGCTTCTATTGCTTGGCCCTTGTATGCCTATTAATGGTGAGCACATAAAACGCACTGATGAAGAGTGAGGTAATACACAGCAACTGATATTGAACAGTGAAATGATTTCAAGATGGTATGAAAGATAATTGTATGGTATAATTTTACAGGACAAAATGTACCATGCATAATGTATAATGGGGTACCTAAGTCTCACAAAATATATATATTTTGAGTAAGCTAGAACACACATTTTTGGAAGGCTTTGCAGACAATGTTCCATAGAGTATGCGTTAATTAGCTTACAGAAATGAAGACAAGAGTTTTATGTATTGTAAATCTTTCTTTCTCCCACAGGTTAAAATCTGCTAATATCCTCACATCATTCATGAGCTGCTAATCACCTGCTGGCAAGCCCTTTCTCCTTACTGAAATGCCAGAGGACATTCCTACAGCTATGACAGAAATCCTAACTTTCCCCTGAAGGATGAACTATAGGCCGGCACTGTTTCGCTCATCCCAGGGACTCACTCCCTGTGTCATGACATAACCATTCCTTTCCCACAATTAGAAAGCTTTTGTCATGGTTATCTGGGGTGTCACCATGGACCCGAAAAGTTGCCCAAACCGTCTCAAATAAGGATGTGCCATTTAAATGCAAAACTGTCAGGACTTTCATGAAACGCAACACTGTAGCCGCCCACTTCCTGTGGATCATAGAGGTCAGGGTAGGGCCCTCTTGATATCTGTGACAAAGTATCTAAGTTCACTGTATTGACCTTAACCTGATGCAAGCCTTGCCTTTGGTTCTGGTGCACACAAAAGGACAGATTTCTGTGCTCAGTTTAGACTTCCACAGCAGACCAAGAGGCAGGAATCTCCTGACATTGTCCTGGAGTCAAACTGCGCGTAAATTACTGGATGTGAAATCCTTCTGAAATGTTTTGGATATTGTAACACATAGTTAAACCCTTGCCAAAGTCTCCCTTTGCAGAGTAATGCTATTGGCTTTGCTGGAATGTTTCAGTATTATGTAAATGAACCTATAACCTGACATCAATTGTATGCAAACCTTATAATAATAATAATAATAAATCTTAATTAAGCATACCTTAAATATTTAATTTGTACTTTTGTTGTTTAACTGTAGTACACAAATACATAACATCCTATGTATGTACAGATATAAGTATTTACATGTTAATACATGCAAAATGATCAATACCACTGTAATTAGATTAATAATTGTAATATATTTTATCTACCAAAAGGTTGGTCAAATATTTAATAGTGCCAATAGTCTCAGTATTGAACATGTAAGGGGCCCTTTTTCATAAAACAATGTTCCCATTTGAACAATTAAATCTATGCAATAAATAATATGTAAAAAAAAAAAAAAACCTCAAATAAAAAATCTATACTACATGTACTTGTCCGGTATATATATATATATATATACATATATATATATATATATATATATATATATATACACATATATATATATATATACATATATATACATATATATATATATATATATACATATACATATATATATACATACATACATATATACATACGTATATATACATATATATACATACATATATACATACGTATATATACATATATATACATATATACATACGTATATATACATATATATATACATATATATATATATATATATATATATATATATATATATATATATATGAGGTATATGTGCTCCCACGTTTAAATTATGATCATAGAAACAATTAGTCAAATTCCAACAGCCCACCTATCACATTGTGTTGGCTTTATTGGAACTGGGGGGGTGGGTACACTTACAGAATATAATACGCTCTTACAGCATAATGAGAGAATGGGCTTTAGAACCCTTTACTCCATCAGTTAGCGGTCGTGTCTAATGTGAGAGAGGTATGTTGACGTCATTGCAACACTTTTTCAGCTCATTCATGGTACTGCAGCCTGTGTCATTTGCGACGCTTCGGATGCTTGTTGGTCGCCTGGGAAATCTGATCCTGGCCAAAGGCGCTGTAAATCTCCAGGAGCTCTTTGTATCAGTGCGACTGTTGATCTGTTAGGGTTGAGAAAAAGCAAACTGACAACTTCTCCTGAGGTCTACGTTTGGACAAGGTGGCATATTAGTTTTGAAACAGAAATGTGCAGAAATAAACTTAAAACCAATATTTTGCGTTCTTAGTGTGCACTATAGCTGCAACATACCATATCTGTCTGAAAAATATATTATAATTATTATTATTGCTTATAAAAAACATTGCGTACAAATTACCACACATATTATATAGCTTATTTTTTCATATATATATATATATATATATATATATATATATATATATATATATATATATATATACACACTATGTGTATTAAAAATAATACTTAGAACTAGATGAGAACTAGACTAGAACGATATTTACTTGATAGATACATAGACATAATATCCATGTTAAAGTATATCGAGATATTTCCACTTAATTAATTGACCGTGTAATACTCGGACAGCGTCACAGAGCCCATCAAGAGTTCAAAAGGAGAAGGAGTTATTTTCTTTGTTGGCAATTAGTGGGGTCGGACGCCAAGGTGCTGAAAGCTGAATTTAGGGGCGGGGGGTGTCGGTCCTGGTGCTGTCATGCGCATGCGTCTGTCCCCATCAAAGCTTGGGGTGACATCAACACCAATAATGAGGGCGGCTCATCAATGACCAAGAAGGCTATAAAGGGAACTTTTGGAAGAGTTTCACTAATCACAACTCAAAGTCTGATGTACAAACTGAGTTAACAGTCCTGCACAGCCCAGCTGCAGATCACAGTCTGGTCAAACTGGAAAGCCCAAAACAAGTGGTAAGTAATATTTCCCAGCATTTTACATATCCTAAGTTCATTTTTGAAATCTAATGAATTTGTAATATGTGTTTTTATGCATGTATATAATTATGTATGCATATATGTATGTGTATTTAAATACACACATACATATGAGTGTGCGTGCGTGAGAAGACAACCTTGCCCTTTGTAAAAACACATTGAAAATGATGATGTATGTTTTTAATTGTATACCTTTGACTTGACCCTTGTGTACATGTTCAAGGTAGAACATAATCAGTTGAAGTTCTGAAAAGTTGTTATGTATTTATGTATTTATTTGACAGGTTGTCAAGATGTTTTCTATCAGATGTTTGGATAAAATTGCTTTCTGCGCCCTCCTGTGTGTCCTATATTACACTTCACAGTCTGAAGGATTACCCCTCAGGTATATTCGTTTTTTCCCATTTTTGTTTTCAAAATGCATAATAATTATAACAAATACTTAGCTAATTTTAAATTGTGAATTTAGATTATTATTCATACTATTTATTTAATATGACACAGTATGTGCCAATATGTATGCACTAATAATAGTAGCCTATACTAAATTACATCATTTGCAGTATGCTCTTGAAAGTGGTATAGAAATTGTACTTCTTTGATGACTTAAACATATCTTTCTAATCAATATTTGAAATCAATTTCTGTTGCATTTTACAGAAAAAGGTCTGTAAGCGAGATGCAGTTAATGCACAACCTTGGGGAACTCAAACATGTTCAAGAGAGACAAGAGTGGCTGCAAATGAAGCTGAAGGACATACACACAGCCTCGCTCAAGCACAGCGCGGAGAAGGGAGACAGGGTCAGGAATAGGAGACTTCTTCCACAAGATTTTCCGGAGTTGGAAGAGCTGAGTCCTGATGAAATTGAATATATTTGTAATTTGTTAGAAATACTACTAAAAGCACAGTAAATTCTGATGATGAATGTTTTAATATTTTATTCGGAAATGCTGCTGCATCCGATTTATTTATTTATTTATTTCACAGATTTCCTTTTTAGAATAATATGATTTAATTTATTTTAAGTATATCAAAACACACTGTAAATGTATAAATTTTGTTATTCGTTCATTGGGAGTTCTGAGATATGTCTACAGGTGTATGTTTTTTAGGAGACTGAGACATCTATGCATTTAATCTACGTTCAAGAAACGAGCACTTTCTATTTATTGTTGGATTATATATGTATATATGTATTATATTGCGTTTAAAATCAACATTTTTTTACACGAAGGGCTATTTTTACTCAGATGTATTTATTAAGAACAAATAAAAAACACCAAAAGAATGTAGGACCAAATTATTGTGTACTGAGATTCAGAGATAACGTTGTTACAAACAACGGACGTTAGGAACGTTGCACATTGAAAACAACTTGTGTTCGTATTATTATTTTGTATTTTCCTATGCTTTTTAAATTCTTATTAGTACTCATTGTGAAACGTTGTACCTGAATGAGAAAAAAAAATATTGAGAATGATGTAATTGTCTGTCATTCATATTTTGTATTTAAAATGAACGCAGTAGTGAAAGCAATAAAGGTATATTTATATAAAATACGCTGGTCTGTTTGTAAACTTTTCACGTACACTATTTGTTACCTATCTCTGCTTGATATATAATTTAATAAATTATTAAAGCTATCTATCTATTTAGTATTGTTTCCACAAAACAAAAATAAAAGACCATTACAATTCATAACTGGACTACATGAAAATGTGAAACTTTGGCTGGGATTAAATCAAAACTGTGACCCACCCGCTGTAGAAAACTACAGAGCTGTACTGAGTTGCGCTTCATCTTCATAAGATGCCACTTTCTTCTAATCACTAATGTCACCGCTATGAGGTACAGGTTTGTAGTTCGCTATTAGCGGGTGGGTCACAGTTTTGATTTAATCCGGCCTTTTGTGTCTATTGTACTTTTGACGAAATCCGATGATCCATAGCTCTGATCGGAAAACATATAATTTTAGAAAACTACATAAATGAGTTCCTATCTATGTTACATAGTAATATAAGCAACATGTAATATCTGGCTATGGAAAGGTCAAAGGTCAGTTGGAATTATATATTCTGAAAAGGAATATATGGTTAACTATTAGTGTTCAATTGTAACTATAATGGTAACAACAATCTATTAGCAGTTATTGTTCTAAGTTTTGGGGTCCTTGGAGGCAATATTTCAAGATAGCTTTAAATCCTCTAGAGAAATCTAAAAATAAATGTGAGATATCTCATTTAACTGAATTTACAGATTTCATTAAAATATATGTGACATACATTTATAGATAGCTCGAAATAACGTCCTGTCTTATACTACTGCCATATTTACTGTCACATACTGTCAGGAAGGCATACTAGGCCAACTCCTAAACTACATTGTGCTACAAATGCTTATGTACAAACTATCACAGACACTAACCTATATATTACCAAACATACGTATACATATTCAATAATAATGTATACACAATGTACTTTGTAATGCAATGTAATGTAAATGTATTTTATGATACAAGTGTTTACAGTTATTATTGTTATTAGTATGCATCATTCTCATCAATGGAGTCCACGGCAGTGCTGGTGTCTGTCGACTACAAGAACAGAATCCACTCCCGGATTTGGGACGAAACAGATTCGGCAATCGACCTTTCCGGGCTCGACTCCCATCTAGCCTCGACACGGCCCGTGAATCAGCTCCGGGACGTCCCGCTTCAGTAATCGGCGACTCGGGTTTGGAGTCTGCGCAGCAGCCGCCGGGTCCAGCTGGTCTCGCAGAGCCGCAGAGATATCGCGAGAACCCGCTGGCCGGGGCCCATGGAGACGGGCCGCAGATCTCGCGAGAGTTCGGTCGCAGGGCCTGGTCGCGGAGGAGGAAGTGGCTGCGCGGTCCGGCGGAAAGGCGACTGAGATGCAGCTCAAGTGCTGTTATTTTAATTAACTTTTATTTGAAACGCAGACTCAGTGGTCACGGTTATGTGCTCTAGCCCACAAACGGTAAGAAGTCATTCTTGTTTTGTGTACAAAGCCCGTCATCCTGACTGGACTGCCTGTGCTGTAAATACCGTCTATGACTGAGTTTAGTTCATATTTATTGTTAATCATCTGTGCGGACTGTTTACTCGGTTTAACAGCTTTAATGAAATACAGTGTAAAGGAAGTTAATGCTGTGATGCATTGATACTTTAACACACGATGTAGCACGTAACGCTAACTATTTTACCGATGTATCAGTTCAATCTCAATATAGTACCATTACATTTAGCTTTGTCATATTTTAAGATGTAAACATTTAAGTTAGTGTACGTGGCCTAGATAGTTAAGCTGAAATGTTAATATAATGACCACAGCGGCATTTATGACGGCAAATCCGTGTATATTTGAGTCGTAAAGGTACGAGCTGAAGTGAACTTGTGTTGAGTGTTTAGTTGCCGTTGCAGCAGCAGCGCACGGCCTGCCCGCAGTTCAGTGCACCGCCGTGTGTTTAAAGGGCTGCCGTGCTGTGCGGCGCTTTAACGGGCTGCTGTCCTCTGTGCCAGGTGACGAGCGCAGTGCGGTGAAGCGGGTTGCACGCAGATGTGCGGGGGATGGCAGCACGGCCTCACACTTATGACAGCAACTCGAGTGATCCGGAGAACTGGGAGCGCCGAGCCAACAGCCGCCCACGCAAGCTCTGCAGACACGCCAGGTGAGCGTCTCTAGCACATAGTCTGTCCATCATGGAGGTGGACAACCTGAAACTGTTCTATTAATGCGCTGCATGTTTTACCAACTGTGTTTATTTCTTCCTTTTATCTTGGCGTGTTCATTTAAATTACTAAACGTTAAGGTCGTGTGTGTTGTTGATTTATATCAGTCACTTTGTTTGTTGACTGTTTATTTTGCTTTGGCTGAACAGTGTCATAGTTTAGGGTCTCTGTGATGTGGAGTTGGATTTTGGACATGTTAAATAAAGGTCCTAGACAGGTGTTGGGTGGATGACATTAACAAGCATCGAAAATTAGATTGAGCTACTCTTAATGTGTATGTTTTTATATCCGTTAAAGCAAAATAAGTGTGCTGCCAATGTCCATTGTTGAGAGTAGCTTAATACATTGAACAAAAGTATCAAAAAATAGTCTTTCCCTGAAGACCTATATGCACTTTGCAAATTTAAGGTTGAGATTTATTTTTTGCTTTTTATTTTTTATACAGCATATCAAATTATATAGAAATAAGTAACTTTTAATGTGTGAACACATTTTTAACTGCTTTTAAGGTTGGGGCATAAATTAATAAAATCAAAACAATGAAATGATTTATATCTGATTGGCCTAGTAGTGCCTGAAGTTTCCTGTTGGCAGTTGTGGCTCAGTTCCCAGAAAGCCAAGCCCTGCTGAAGCTGACCAATCAAATTCTCTTGAACTAGAGAGACTGATTTAACGGGTATTGTACTTGTATAGTTGTACTCTGTGTTTATTGTACAGTGTAGTCTGGATTTTGTTCTCACAGCCCCGATAGTTAGTTGTGTTTGCAGAATTGATATTAAATGGGTTCTGTTTTTAGAACTAATTTTAGTTTGGAATTTTTGTCAACAAATAGTGGTCATAGTCGTAAAAGCATTAATTGCCCTCCACTAGAACACGGTGTAACTGTTTTGTTTGTTTACTCAATGAATCATTCCTGACCTCGGATCATTTGAACTGGAATTGCTTCAATGGCAAGTCGATGTTCCCCATTGAATACCAGCCAACATAGAATTTACCTGTGAATTTAATAAGACAATCTATAGGAGCATCTGGGGGAAGGTGGACAATGGTTTTTGTCCTAAAACAGCACTGAGTTTTTACATTATTCATGTTTTTATCAATAGGTGGTGATATGTGCTAATCTGAATTCTTTTAGTAGAAATTTACTTTGATGTACATTTTTGTGAATTTAAGCTGGAGAAGCAAAAGCTGCTTGTTATGAATTTGTTCTTTTATTTTCTTCCAATATTAACACAAAGAGTTTAACAATGGAAAAAGCCTTCTTCATCAGTGTCCCAGACACCCAACACTGTACAAAAATTACAATTCATTGTTGACTGGCAGATGAGTAGATATTTCTATGTGTCTTCTGCAACCAGTCTTTGTCCAGAGTTTTAAATAGCCTTGGTCCTTTATTTGCATCTTATAAAGGTCTAATTTAATATAATCTTCTTTGAACACTCTTATTTGAGTTGCCTCTGTCACCATATATCTGTTGATTTTGCAAAACCTTTTTCCGGCTCTTTGCACAAGACTGAAATTATTTGATCCTATTGATTTTAGTTTCTTATTTGTTACTACAATGCCTGATCGATCTGTATCCATGTAAATTGGCCGAGTGTTTCATGTATCTGTAATTCAAATACCCTAGCAGAGGCGTTATGTGGATAAAAAAAAAAAAAAAAACGCAAATAAAGCATAATGTTCACAAAGCATAATTAGCGACTGACAAATTTGTGATCTGCAAACACTTCCTTCAGGCATTTCTATTGTACGTGGTTTAACATTTTTATGGTTTACTTGTCCTCCAGCCTGGTGTTTTCTTCGCATTTATTGAAACATTGTGTGCACTGATGTATTGTATAAGGAGACTTGTAATACTGATATATTTTACCAATGCCTTGTACAATTCGAGTGTCAGGCTAAATATTATTCTTGTCCTTGTATTCAAATAACACAAAAATGGAACCTGATTAGAATTGAAGGAAATGTAATGGTTTGATTTCTGCACCACTTTTTGGCATTGTGTTTTCTTCCAGTAGATTAAGAAATCACATTTCTTCCAATGTATTTCAAGTGTTCAAGCAAGCTTCAAGAGGTGCCTCCTAATAACCACTTTTAAGCCTGCTGTGGTACCATGGGGTCTCTGTGATCCCACCCCAGTGGTACTGTCAATGTAATTTTTGTCATGGTACCAGAGCAGGGTTAAAAGGTTGTTTAAGCATAGAGTTAAAGTAAATGCCACAGGGAAGGTGATTCCATATTAGTTAGTGTGCCACTTGTCTTCGGTTAACGAAGAATAAAAAGCCATATGCAAGACTATAAAGGATATTTACAGAACATGACATGCTGCTGGTAAGAATACATGACCATGAGGTAAAGAAGTGCTAAACTAGTGGAGAAAAAACTAAAGAATTGAATATCTGAATTGAAAAAGCAAGCAAAAGAGAAAAGCAATATGCACAGTATCCACAATAAATGTAATATTAAAAACTCTGAAATCAGCAACATAGTTTTAGCTCTATTTTATAGCAGTGTTGCTGTTGAACTTTTCTATGTTTTTGATGACAATACACTTTGATTTTCCTTTTTTATTTTAGATAGTCTTTGTACTGTTATTTTTTAAATGTCTGCCAACCTGACTAAGTTTATTGTTAAGGTCATATAACATGCAGTTGAAGCAATGTATTTATTTATTTTATTGGATTTGATGAAAGCATTACAAAATTGTACATTTCTGAGAATAGAATAGTAATCTGCTTTCCAAAATGTACTTCATCAGACCATTACACTTACATAATAGAAGCAAGTCGGGGATTTACAAATTTAATGTATCCCACAGATATTTAAAATATAAGGGTTTACAAAGGTTTTTTTTGTCCTCCAGATAAGAAGATAAAACAATAACAACTGACATATGTATTGACTCATCTTATATATTTTTTACATTTTGTAGAAAAACGTAGGTTAAAGCAAATGTGATTGTAGAATTTGAAGGAAACAAAAGAAAAACCTGCAGGTTCTATACCTTCCAGACCCAGGTACCCCACCTTCTCCGTCGTGAAAAGAAATTGGAAGAGTCCTATTTTAATCCTCCTTGAGATATATATATATATATATTTTGTTTCTGCTGAGGAGAGTGGGCGGCCATCTTTTAAATATTTTATAGCAAATTGATAGACGCTGCTGCCAACACGCAGGCAGAGGAATGGCTGCAAAGACGAGGCTTGGCAGCAAGCCAGAGGAACTGCTTGCGCTCCTGTTTTCCCTTCCCATTTTTATCCCTTTTGCTCAAGCCTGGGCTCCTTGCATCATCCACTTGATTCTGCTGCTTAGAGATGGAGTGATTGCAAGCTGGGAAGCAGCTCGCAGGAGGCTGTGGGGGTCAAAATACGTCACCAGCTCTGCACTCCACACGTCTGACTCACTGCCTGGGATAAAAATGATTTGCCTTTATTCCTTCGGGTCTCGCTGCTTGAACTGAATGGCTTTTAATGTGGCTGCCTTTTCTATTCTTTTTTTCTTCCTGGTTGTGCACTTAAATAGGTTTTTGGTCTGCTTTGGCAATGGTGCTGAAGGCTGAGAACTGTGACAGAATGGTAACGGGGTATCACAAATATGCTGAACTTTGAAAGTAATGCCCAAGGATGCTGAGCCGGCTTCCAAGGCTTCATTGTTCGGAGGAGCGCAAGTCTTTTGTGCTTTCATCCCCCAGTTCATCCCATGTTGCTTTGTCTTTAACCTACCATGCAAGGCAGACGGGTAGGTATTGCATTTGCCGTCTTAATTGTTTTTGCTTCACTTCCTGAAAAAAAATTGAATTAGTCTCGTGAAAGAAGGGGATTCTAGTGTGTGTAAAATCCTATGTTGAAATTGTAACATTTACATTTAAAAGTTTTTGCACAGAAGTGTTAATCTAGTACAAGTGTATGATTCCTCTCGGATTTAATACAGTTGCTCTGCTGGCAGCTAGTGTCTTATTTTAGAGGGCATGTCCATATTATACCGCTGAAGATTAACCTCTGCATTCTTGCTGTTCTGTCTTGTAATGTTTTAAACAAAGACAATTGTGTATTCTGTGAATATTAAGTGGCAATTAAAACTATTGATTTTTTTTTTTTAATGGATTTTATATTCCTTGAAGGGATGTGCATTTCCTTACCTGAGAGTCTGAATGCCATCCTATAATTATGGATGAATATAGTGTAGGGGGAATTTGGGTTCTATTCATGACCCTGATTTGAGCTTGTTTATGGTGTGCTGTTTAGGTAAACTTGCACGGTTCTTGAGTTCTGTTCTGTAGTCAGTGGTTGACATGCTTATGTGAATAAACTTTATTGATTCATTAAATTACTAGTGAAGAGGCAACTGGGATTGCTCTTTGATCATGTAAATGGAAACCTTTCAGGATGTCTGTCTCTAAGATTGCCAGGTTGCACATATTTATTTTATCTCCACTGTAATTATGTCAATAACCCAGTTGGGTGTTGGTTGGTGTGAATACCTAATTAAAGCACGTTTTCCATTCCGTATGCGTATTTGTTTGGTTACAGAGTGAATTGCACTTCCTCACTTCTTTCAGTTCTTTGTTTCATAAATCGCTGCTCCGGTTCCTGCATTTCCCTTTGTGTGTGGAAGTGGGATGTTCCTGTGTCAATCAGTATAGCACAATGTCTGAGATGGGTTATTCTGCAAGCTGTTTAAACTCTCATGCCTCACTGTCTTTAGCACTGGTGTAATAGTAAATTGGATACTCTTTATTTCAGCCAATAAGTAACTAAGCCCAAATGTTACTGTAGTTGAATGTTTTGATTGGCTCTTCTTTAATTCCTGTCAAGTTTAAATGCTTTGTGTACTGTTAATTAGATTCGTCAGTTTACTCCCCCACACCTCCAAACATTGTTTTATTTCCAGGTCGTGTCAAGTGTCTACTGAAATATAAAATAGTTCTGTTTCAGTGAGACTTTAAATTTTGACCAAAGATGTGTCCGTTCCTGTGTAGGTGTCATATTACTGCAGAAGAAGGTTTTGTACTTCATAGCAACACAGCAGGTAGTGACTTGGACCAGTGTGCTGAAATAAGACCTTGCATGGGAACCTAATTGCTTTCTGGACCTGCACGGCACTGTCTGTATTGCTAGAAGTCATTTATGTTGTTTTATGGCAGTACATTAGGTACAGCTGATTTAAAAAGAAAACAAGAATATCATAAATTGTAAAAATGACCAATTGCAGTTGGGTGGACATTGTTAAATTTCATCCCTGCTGCTTCTGTACCTGATTGAAAATAATGATGCATAATTAGCTTGGATTCATGATTGGATTTTGTCTTTCTACTGGGCCATAAAGGACCACAGTTATGTTTTTAAACTGTTCACTACTTTGCCATTTGTTAAGTGTGTGTTTGTATTCAATGGCTGTAAAACATAAGGTCATGTTAATGGTGTTTCAGACCTATAGACTACTATGACCTAAAGCCAGTCAAGAATAAATCCTGTAGAAGAAGGGACTGATGTTAATTTAGGTTGGTACAAAAAATAAAACCTTAGATATTAAATGGTTTGAGGAAAATCCCCAATCTTATGTACCACGTGTATCCTGGCACATCTTCAGAGAGATGATTATGTAAAACAATTAAATTCTCATCCTCTCATTTCCCATTATTGCATATGATTCACCTGTTGGCCTCTTCATAGTGAATATTATCACCATATAAACGACTTTATTTATGTATTTATCAAGTACCTTAACTAAGTAAAATATTGCAGTGGGAGAACCCCCCCAACACACACACTTCTTATACTTTAATATTACTTAAAATGTTTTACAGTAGTAAGTATTGTGTACCCACCCACATTGCTGTTTTGTTTTTCTTAAAGATCCAAAAATAAATTGTGGAAAGTAACCTAAGTGGGTATACCTAAGTTCATAACTATCATAATTGTGGGTCATTTACTATCTGGTGCTCATAACCTTTAATGAAAGCTCTGGTTTATATATTAAAGTAATGTCTTAAATTGATGCTTGAATGTAAAACGCAAGAACATTGTCAATTAAACGATGTGGTATGAATACAGGGGGGCATGTAGACTCTGGGATATCACACAGCTGCTCATAATGTAGAACTGTGTACTTTGAATCCATCAGGGAAGAATCTAGCCACTATGGTGTGTTCACCTACATAGGACAGTCTAGGTTGAGTTAAAAGGGAGAGGGCACATCAAAGACAACTTGACTGTGCTGTTGATTTATGGGTTTTGTATTGTGGTGCATTCTGTAGCCCCCAGCGTTGTACAGTTAGGCCTTGAATACAGTCACTGGGTCATTTTGCAAACAAATTCAGCTAAATAGATTTTTTACTTGCTTTTGCAACCACAGGGAATTAAAAAAGTATTTTTATTGATATCCCTGATACTCGGCACTAATAAGTGATTTTTGTCGCACAGGGCAGTTAAGAATACTGCAGGTTTGTACTAATGTTTTCTGTATCAGACATTTTCAGACATTAATAAAGTGCAGTGCAAAACGTGTGTGTATGTATGTGTGTCTGAATATTTTTGTTTTGGTTTAATAATTTTTTGTATTTTCTTCAGTGCCCAATCACGTGCTTCTAAACTAGAAGCTGATCTGGTGAAGATGAGTCTCCATGGTGCCAGTGGAGGGTGTGACCGGTCCAGGGACCGCCGCAGGTCCAGTGACAGATCCCGGGATTCCTCACACGAGAGGGGAGAGAGCCAACTCACCCCCTGCATCAGAAATGTCACTTCCCCTACTCGACAGCACAACATTGGTGGGTGCTTAAAACTGCTTGTATGAGCTAATTCATTGCAATACCTTCTCTATGGATGCAGTGTACTCACTTATGATCAAGTCCTCCCCATCAGCTGTCAAGAACAGTTAATTTAATTCCGAAAGTCATGAATAATAATGTTAATGATAAAAAGAAACTTCTCTGTTTGTAGTTTTCTTTTTTCTTTCTGGAATGTCATTTAAAAAAAATATCCAGACGCAATAAATAATAGTTCAATTAGTCCATGCAATCGCACATGTGAAAAGGCCTGAAAACCTGTATAATACAGAAGGTATTGAATTAATTGCAGACAGTCTATTGGTATTGCCTGGCATTAAATCCGACTATCCACCCCTCACCCCAGATGTATTGTGTTGCTGTCTTATGGCTGCAGCTCAGATAAAAGTTCAGAATAATAGATTGTGAAATTAAACTCCTGATGTACCCTTCCTCCTCAACTCGATTCCAGTTTGCATACAGTACAATGCAGTTCTGGTGCAATGCATGCATAATTGTTATATGACTACCCTCAGGCTTACACTGTTACAGGAAGATTTCTGTACTGCGTTTTCCACACTGCTAATGAGCTGTATTTTGCTTTGTATTTGTATTCATAGGTATAGCTTTTAATGAATAATGAAACTCACAGAGGATCAAAGGTTATTGTAACGAGAAGGTGTCTTTAGGAAACCTTGCAAAGAAACTTTCCTTATAACATCACTGTTTCGTAGTGATACAGATTTCACTGGTTTATATAACTGGCAGGGCAAGAATCAGTTTATTTTATTCCCCCAAATATAGTAATTCATGTTATTGTAATGCAGTGCCAGTTTTGAACTTGGCCACTATCTTGGCAGTATCCTCCCCCTCATTGCCTTTTTATGTTCTAGTATTGATTGTATTTTTAAACAAAGTGCTGCCTTAAGATGCTAGTCTCGATCATTGCTACTGTAATGAATCAGTCTCGCTTTATAAAGGCTAGTTCTGGTGAATTAACAATTTAGTGTTATCAGCATCTGGTTGGTGTTTTAGGGAGTAAGATCTTCTATCATGAATGTAGCCTTTCATGGTGACAAATATTACTCTGACTCAGATGGCATTTTCTCACCCGTACCTCTAAGCCATTAATCCATTAGGTGCCTTTTCATTGTGCACACAGCCTGCAAGAGCTTAACAATGAGTCACAAAACTGTGGGGCATAGGAGAAAAAAAAAACATTCTAAAGAAAGTGCTTAAAAATAAATGACTTCAGGGTAATAAGCCATAAATAAAAAAATAAAAAAAATCTATACAGAAAGAATTCATTAGATATTTTCTGACAGCTTTTAAATGTAGTAATAGCTAAAATTCTAAGCAAGATGGGGTGAGTACATAACAAAAAGGGCAATGCTGGTCAGAAAGAGGCCACTCTGAGAACAGCCATCGTACAATTTGGCAGGTTGGCAAGACAAGGGATATCTGCAGACAGATGGCAGACCCACAACCCCGCCCCCCAAACCCCCACCCCACCCCCAAATAGAGCGTCAGTATATCGCGAAGACTGAATTGCCTCTTGCCTTGGACTTCCAGATCGAGAACGAGATCTCAACTCCTCTTCGCGGCCCAGCAGCCCCCGGCCTCAGAAAGCCTCCCCGAATGGCTCCAGCAGTAGTGGGGTCATCAGCAGCAGGAACAGCAGCTTGTCCAGCTCGGAGGGCAACTGCAAGAGCGTGGGGGTGGGCGAGATGGTATTCGTCTATGAGAATGCGAAGGAGGGTGCCCGCAACATGAGGACCTCAGAGAGGGTGACGCTCATTGTGGACAACACTAGATTCGTGGTGGACCCCTCTATCTTTACCGCACAGCCTAACACTATGCTTGGCAGGTACAACAAATCCTCTTACGTTTATTTGTTTTATTGTCTACTCTGTGAGATGCATTTAAACCCCATTTTTATATACTGTATTCACTTTCAATTCCGTGGTTTTGTAATTGTGTCTGAGGCATCGGTATTCCACGTGAACAGTCAACCAGAGAAAACATTCCTGTTGCTAATATTTAAAGTGTATGGGAATGTTTGAATTAACCCAGTGTGCAACTACACTTCCATTTAATACAGCAGTTTGCTTCAATTTAATACACTATCCAGTGTTTTATAACAATACTATGTTTTCAATTAAGAATGAGGAAAAGCTAAAAATGTTAGCCTCTCTAATTTCTTCTCTGAGCTATGTGTTGCTTTTTTTTTTTTAACTAAGTAGAAATAATCCAATACAATTTTAGGAAATGTGTCAATATTGTAATAATTGTGTTGTAGATGCTTGTTATGGCATATGCAATGCAATGTATTATTGCCAGTTGCCATTGAGTGGTGGATGGGTGAATTCCAGTACAATCCTTAATTGTGTACATGTCATTCAATTGTTACAGAATGTTTGGATCCGGAAGGGA
Organism: Amia ocellicauda; assembly: GCF_036373705.1. Taxonomy (NCBI): domain Eukaryota; kingdom Metazoa; phylum Chordata; class Actinopteri; order Amiiformes; family Amiidae; genus Amia; species Amia ocellicauda. The sequence goes on from NC_089853.1 coordinate 1,523,974, forward strand.
ACACAATTTCACACGTCCCAATGAGAAAGGAGAATTTGAGGTAGCAGAAGGAATCAGCTCGACTGTGTTTCGCGCTATTCTGGTAAGGATGCTTTTAAATGTACGTTTCCTTTACATTTGCAGTTGTTTTGATCTGTTTGGTGGCTTTACTGACTTGGGCTATTCCCATTTAAAGTTTTACAAGGTCACTTTTGAACTTTCAGCAGCCTATTTGAAGCAGACATTTGCTTTTTAAAATGTATTTATATGATGGATTCAGAATACAACTTGTAAACTAGTTTCAATGTCTATTAAAAGTAAGGTGGGTTAATAAAAAAATAAATTATAACAAAGGTACTATATAGACGAGACGCACTGTTTTATTATGTATAAAACTTTCAGATGAAGTGAATGCTTAATTAGAATCATGATCAAATATGGGATCAAATGTTTTTGCTCTGTAGGCAGAATTAATCTGCTAAATAATGTACAGTAAAATTAACCTGGTGTGTGCTCTTTTCATGCAACTACATAAAAGACATTCCCTAATAAACTAATAAACACAATAGGCAACTTCCACCCACCCCCCACCCCCCTTCATTCATACTTGTTATTGTTCAGGGAATTGATTCTACTGTGATATAAGGCAGCATAGAGTTCAGGTGTAGCTAATCAAGTAATCAAGGGACTGAATATTTTGATTGTGCTCATTTGTCAAGTTTCCTGTTAGAATGCGATTCCTGGTTTTCATGATTTGGTGTGTAGATGTCTGCATACTTGTGTTCTTGTTGTTTCCATTTTTATAACATTTGAGATAATGCTGGTTGACAATTTGAATACATATACAGCTAAAACAATGTTAGTGTTTAATTTACTTTTTGGTTTAGTTATGTGTCTGGAAAAAACCTTAGGCTTATTAAAATACATTTATGTTCTCAAGCCTGATTTCAGAGGAGTGGGTATATTTGCTTACATGTGCAATCTCCACTGAACCTTTTACAATTTAAAATATATGCTGTGCATTTCTTAAATAGGCATACATAAATTGTTAAACTGTCAAATTCACGAATCATTGCTTTTCTAGGGACAGCAACATGGTTTTATTAAATTCAAGTGTTTAATTGGCGGTGAAGCTTTTTTGGGTAATGATTAGAGATCTATGGTTTAATTTTAGTGTTGTAAGAAAACCGCAGTGTTTATGGAACTTCTCTCAGCAAGGTTTTTTCACCTTTTAAAAGCACATTTCTGTACCTTTCCCATGTCTGTCTTACAATAAGTAATAATAGTACAGTACACCTATCAGATTATCTGAGCAGTCTTACGTAAAAAAAGATTTACAAGGATTAGCTATTAATACGGTTTGCCATTCCATGGCTTTCATTTGTTTCATTATGTACAATTGCCACACGGCCGTCGGGTGACGCACACAGAACATACTAAACCTAATATAGGAGCAACAGAAGGTATTGTTTTTCAGTTTATATTTGCTTGTTTTTTTCCTTAAAACACTGAATGTTTTATGTTCAAATTATTATCTCTTCATTCGTGCCTATATTTGTGTATTTGTGCACATTTGGGAGTTCTATGAAAAACTGGGTTAAGATTAATATGTATGTACAGGATGTCAGTGCCTTTGTGGTTGACTCCGGGCTAGCTTTATACATGTGATGGGATCATTAAATCAAATTTAGCAGCTATAAGCTTTAGAGACGAAAGGGGAAGACATAAAAAATGTAGAATTGCAAGCTTGAAGAAAGTTAGCTTTTAATAGCTCTTTAATTTAAATTGGAATCCGTCTTGAATATTGAGTGCTGCCTTGTTTCTTTATATGTGACTGATCTCCATGTTTTTCAAGCTGTAAGCAGATCTGTGCACTTAAGGGGAAAAAAAATATTGACGGTACAGCCATTTGCTTTTAGGGAAAGGTTTATGAGTAATGCTGCTTCAGTAATGGCTGACTGTTTTGTGTGCATTTCTTAACTGGCAGGATTACTATAAATCTGGGATAATCCGCTGCCCTGATGGAATCTCCATTCCAGAGCTGAGAGAGGCATGTGACTATCTCTGCATCTCCTTCGACTATAGCACTATAAAGTGCCGAGACCTGAGTAAGTATGGTTTTTGTGATTCTCTTTACCAAACAGACTGAAGGATAGAGGAATAACTACTGCATGGAAGAAGCTCAAAACTAACACCGTGAACCACAGCACTTTAGAGAATGTGGACAAGCTGGTATCAGAATTGCTTTAAAATGCCATTTACGGTTATGTAGAGTGTCAAAGTCAATTTGTCAGATGTTCTGGAGCTTGAAGTGTGGGTTGCCATTCGTAGATATTTACCCCTCTCTCTCTCCTGTGTTCTGGAAGCAGGCTCTCGTGCTGACCTTAATTTGTCCCCGCTTGCCTGTAGGTGCACTAATGCACGAGCTCTCCAACGATGGAGCACGCCGGCAGTTTGAGTTCTACCTGGAGGAGATGATCCTGCCACTGATGGTGGCCAGCGCGCACAGTGGGGAGAGAGAGTGTCACATCGTAGTGCTGACGGACGACGATGTCGTGGACTGGGATGAAGAATATCCCCCGCAGATGGGGGAGGAATATTCACAGAGTGAGTCTCGGTTGACTTTCATGTGTTTACCCTTCATTTAGACATCTTGACAATCTTTTAACTCAGTTTTAAATCTAGACAAACCTGTATTTGATGTAAACTTTCAGCATTTTCTGCTTTCAGTGTTATATTTATGTAGCTTTTCCATATTAAGAAGTTTACTATGGAAATATTCTAATGTAACGGTGGTAATACCCAGAGAAATATACTGAAGAAAAACATAAACACAACATGCAACAATTTCAAAGATGTTACCAAGTTCATATATGGAAATCAGTCAATTGAAATAAATTAATTAGGCCCTTGTCTATGGATGAAGTTTTGAGGGGGTGTGCAATTGGTCCACCAGAGCTGCAGTCAGGTCAAGACCCTGGTGAGGATGACAAGCTTGCAGATGAGCTTCCCTGAGATGTGCAGAAGTGTATCGGTTGCGAGAACCCACAGTTTCATCAGGTCTGATTATCCCACAGATGAAAAAGATGTATGTGGAGTCCTGGGCTGCTGTTGTCACATGGTCTGTGGTTATGAGGCCGCTTGAACGAACTGCCAAATTGTCTAAACTGATGTTGGCGGTGGCTTATGGTAGAGAAATTCACATTCAATTCTCTGGCAGCAGCTCCCTCCAAACATGAGACATCTGTGGCATTGTGTTGTGTGACAAACCTGCACATTTTACAGTGGCATTTTATTGTCCTCAGCACAAGGTGCACCTGTGTAATGATCACGCTGTTTAATCAGTTCTTGATTTGCCGCACCTGTCGGGTGGATGGATGATCTCGGCAAAGGAGGAATCTCACTAACAGGGATGTCAACACATTTGTGCACAACATTTTAGAGATCCTTTTTGACCTTATGGAACATTTTCTTGGATCTTTCATTTCAGCTCATGAAACATGGGACCAACACTTTCCATGTTGGGTTTGTGTTTTTGTTCAGTATAAATAAACTTACAAAAAATAAGGGCTATAATGTATTTACTGTAAAATTATAAGACTTCTCACTTTTATGGTTTTAATTTAATACACCTTAGAATTGAACTTAGGTTTACAAATCATTAACTTTTCTCTTTTTTTCATTCCAGTAATTTACAGCACAAAATTGTATCGGTTCTTCAAATATATAGAAAATAGAGATGTTGCCAAATCAGTTTTAAAAGAGAGGGGTCTGAAGAAAATCCGATTAGGCATTGAAGGTAAGGCTTTCCCTTGTTTGGAATGATCTATGTTGAACAAGTACTTGAGGTTTTCTTATGTGTGGTCATATCATATCTATAAGCATTTTCCTGAGGTTTTGTAGGGGTGAAATGATGTGCCTGTATTTCTGGCTCTTGCTTCCAGGATTGTTCCCTTACAGATACAAGCTTTTAATGGAGGAAAAAAACATGATTTCCTCTGCATGGAAGGAAAGAGCTCTTCTGTGTCCCCTTATAGACGTTTCAAATATTCATATTTTAGCAGTGGTGGAGAATCAGTGACCACTTCAGCACGGTATCAGCATGTGTAAATGAAGAGCTATATATAAGATGGTTTGCTTATCAAGTATTGGGAGGCTTTGACACTGCAGGCTCCTTTCACTGCTCCCAATTAGCACTTTTCTTGGGAGTACCCAGTGTCTAGTCCTAGTGTTACCTGAGTGTGTATTCAACTGTGGTTATCTGAGAAAAGAAGCACTGCCCAAGGGGGAGGGGGTTACAGTATAAACAAACCATCGCAAGGGAGGAGGCAGCGAGCTGGTAAGAGAGCTTTCCCCCGAGGCGTACCTACTAGGAGCCGTACCAACGCTATGATAGAAGCCACAGGGGCCCCTTGGGGCCACATCTGGGCTGCCCAGACGTGAAGTCTGCAGTCAAGCTGGAGTTGGAAGAATAATGAATGGTTTATCCACGGGGCAACAAAAAACCTTGTGCCTACAGCGAAGCCTAGTAATAGCGGCCTCCTGCTCTACTAGCAGGGCTAGGAGCAGGGCCAATATTATGACCACACCATATAAGCACAGGGTGCAGTCTCACACCCTGTGCTCAACCTACAGCAGGCTAACCAGACTGGATACCACTGCTGGATAGTTCAATTAAATAATGGAACTATATACACAGCAGCAGTGGCCGCCTGCACATCTAGCATAGCTAGGGCGGGGCCACAGACTGCTGGCAAAGGAACTATGTACAATGGTGGGGTACAGGTGTAGTGTAGCGGGTAGGCCTCTGCCTTGCGCACCTTTCAGAAACTGGGCCACCAAAAAATGAGAGCCCGGAGGCTCGCCATCAATCCTGACATGTCATGAGGAGATGGCGGCCAAATAAACCTTGAGGGTGGACGGGGTTGCCCTGGTCCAACAGCTTCTGCAGGAATTGCAGAATGACACCTATATGGCAATTAACTGGGTCATGAGACCAAGTTTGAAAAGTCTGCCAGCGGTAGGAGTACCACGGTGAGGCGCTATCAGCAGAACTATCGCTCGTTCCTGCCTGATCTTCTCCAGAACCACTGGGAGAAGAGGGAATGGTGGGAATGCGTAGAGGAGACTGTGCGGCCCCAGGGTCCCTGTTTGATTCCAAAGAGAGAACCATAGGGGACAATGTGTGGACTCCGCCGAAGCGAAGAGATCCCCCTCTGCCCTGCCGTAGCGGCTCCAAAGCTGCTGAATCACCAGCGGGTGGAGGTGCCATTCCGACACCGGGGGGCCCTCCCTGAGAGAGGAGGTCCGCCGCTGTGTTGGAGATGCCCGGGAGGTGGGCTGCACTGATGGAACGCAGCTGAGGCTGCGTCAACAGAAGTGGACGACGCACTAGCCAAAATAGTATGTGCAACTGCAGACCTCCCTGCCTGTTGATGTAAGCAACCACCGCTGTGTTATCTGTCCGCTCTAAAACATGACTGCCAAGAAGTGAAGCGCAAAGTGACAGAGACAGAGGAGCACAGCTCGTAATTCCAGGGCATTGATATGGAGGGCCCTGACATGTGCCGTCCAACTGCCCCAGACTGCCTCGCAACACTAGAGTGCCTAGTGGGAGTTGCTGTTGTAAGCGCCTATCCACTGGCAACGCGACGCAATGCAACACAACACAGTGGGGGAGGGGCACTACACATACGTTACTGCACTGGGGCACTGGGTCGAAAAACCAGGGAACACTTCTACCAAGTTGTGCCTTTTCTTTTGTGACAACAACACGGGAGGTCCCGAGGTTGTAACACAAAGCAACGCCGAATTGTGCTGAACAAAGCACTGCACACTGCAAGCGCCGCGTGGGCCGTACAGGCCTTACAGGGCCCTCAAAGCCGAAGCGGGGCTTGACACACCAGAACCACTACACGGATGAGTGAGCGCGGCAGAGCTCAATCCAGTCAACTGGAAGAGCGAAACCTCCTACAGCCACAGCCGCGGGCTGTAGTGCCGGCGCAAGCCGGCAGAGGAGCCGCTCTTGGGCAATGTCTCTTACGACAGACCGAGGCTTAGGCTGGGCGGCCAGTCTCGACTATTACTGCCGCTGCGTGCGTTCTCGCTGTGGAGCAAAAAGTCCTGTGGACAAAAACCAACACCGCGAACTAGCCTGAATAATAATATTATTAATATTAAACAACGAGTAGTCATGTGAAAGCTGAGATGAACCGAGGTGCAGACGTAACAAAACAGAGTGGCAAATTTAAATAAAATTTAAGCACAACAAATAAGCAAAACACACAACTGTAGTGAATCGGTGGGTGGATGGTACTATTTGTACTACCAGCCAGCTGAAAAACACAATTTCTGTTTTTTATTCACAAACACGGAAGCTATCGCCTGTCTTGACGAACCAAGGCGAAGGGCAAAAAGAGGAAGTCTTTGTGCAGATGTCACCTTTTATACATTTTATACATATGTCATTGGCCCTTGTGCCCGTAACTCATTCCGCTTCCTGTTTGAGTGACGGGCACAAGGGCCAGTGGCAGCTTTGATAGACAAATGTCTTCGATACGTTCCAGCGATGCGTGCTAAAACTCCTCCCTTTGGGCAGTGCTTCTAACTCGAAAGATAACCGCAGTTTACCGGTTTGATGATTCACCAGTAACACGATTTAGAAAGCAGGACATCGAGACTGCCTGCTTGTTCCTACATGAGGTAGAGGAGCAGTACAGCTGGTGCGTTCCTCATTATTCTTTAACGTCTGTGTTCGTCGTGGGGAGGGAGGTGGGGTGCCCCTTGCCTCGCTCTGCTCAGTGGATGCAGGCAGGTTTCTAATGGCGATGTGGCTGCTTCCCTCCCTGTTTTTGACACGCAGGTTACCCCACCTACAAGGAGAAGGTGAAGAAGAGGCCGGGGGGGCGGCCCGAGGTGATCTACAATTATGTCCAGAGACCCTTCATCAGAATGTCCTGGGAGAAGGAGGAGGGGAAGAGTCGGCATGTGGACTTCCAGTGCGTGAAGAGCAAGTCCATCACCAACCTGGCCGCGGCTGCGGCGGACATTCCTCAGGACCAGCTGGTGGTGCTGCACCCCGCGCCCCAGGTGGATGAGCTGGACGTCCTGCCCATGCCCCTGGGCCCCGGCGGCGGCGACCCCGACCCCGACGCCCCGCCCGCTGTGTGAGACGCGCCTCCGCACGCTGCAGTGAGGGCCAGAGCGGCACGGTCGCCTTACTGCCTTTGCACTCATCCGCAGCCTTACAGTCTGAACCAGCTGGGTGACTGTAGCACCTAAACATGGATGCAAACCTTCGGCAACAGTGTGTCTGTGACCAAAGCAGTAAACGTTTAGTTTTTTTAAGAAATTTTAATTAACTTTACAAACCCACTACTTTTGAATCAGCCTGGCAGTATTAATTTCCACGCGTGGGGCTGCTGCACAGTGTGGTGCTCTTGTGTTTTAGGTTTGCCTTCACTCGCAGGCCCGTGCCGTGAAGCCGCTCGGCACCCGGGGGACAAGGGGCGCTGTGGAGCGCTGCCGTGTAGCCGCGATGCCTCGATGCAGCGCGCTCTCGGCTAAATCCTCCCTCATTACTTAGTGACACATTGCGCAGTCGGTCACAGACCTGGCCTGGCGGTTTGATGCTGTGTATTTACTTGCCAGAGTGTATTCAGCTGAACATGTATATTTCCTGTGGTCGGGATCCTTTTGTTTAAAGCTTGAAACCATTGTTTAATAAAGACTTTGAAAGTGCAGTGCTGTTTGGGGTTTCAGTATATTCAGATGGTGTTTTTTTCCTTCTTTCTGGTGATCGTTACTGCAGCACCAGGAACATCCGACTCCGGTGTGGGATTTATAGAATGGGTTTGATTGGTGACTTTCAGCAGCACTGTGGTTCTTCTTACTTTGATCATTGTACCAGTGTTGGTGATGCCCCATTTTAGTGTGAAGCTCTGAGTGTGGCGAGGAGTTCTTCTCCAAACATTGTGATCATGCCAAAGGGAACAGGGGGCCATACTTCACTTTGTACAGAGTGTTAAAAGTTAAGGTATCGGGTGTTTCCAAAAAGATTATTCAGGTCATCAAACTTGATGTATTGTTAAGAACAAACAAACAAGATCTCCAATATGATTACATCCAGAATCCAGACGGGATGCCAGAATAACAATTCCTGAGAAATTACACCCCTGAATTGAGCTAATTTTAGTCACAAGATTAACTGCAGGGCTTCTTCAGCTTGACCCAAACGAGCATTAGACCAAACGCACAGGGCAGGGAGCGCGCAGGCAGGGAGCGCCTCCTCACTGTGCAGGGAATCAGCACTGCTGTTGCCTGGCAGCTGGCAGCGAGGCGCGGGAGCAGGCCTGGATTCGGCCACGGCTCCTTATTGTCAGGGAAACGCTTAACCACAATAATGTACAGGGAAAAAGTCCCGTGTGACACTTTCATTGCATTGGATTAGGCTTTTCCTGGGAAAATGGAAATTTGACTTATATTTGCGTTTAGATTGTTTTTGATAAAAGTAATGTTTACATGAAAAGGTTGTTTTAGAAATGATTTCCTGGCTCTACAGGAGCTGCACAGATCCACTTGCAGGAGATCATTGATTATGCTTCAGTTTCTGTGCATCTTTCCTTGGGAAATTGCTTTGACGATACCTTTTCTGCTTTATTTTTCCCACTACATACTCGGAGATCACCAGGTCTTGATGTCTTGAGACATGTTGAGACGTGTCTCAAGACATCTTAAGACACGTCTATAGACGTCTATTCTTTTTCCTAAGAATAAATTAAACGTTACAGTTTGTCCAGTTGATAGTTTTTAATAACAATCATTTTGCAAAGCAACAGGATAATCAAATATTACATAGTCAATGGTAATTATCTTCTTCAATTAAAAAAATACTCATAACTTCACATTGATATAGTTTTTATACCGAGGTTTTTCAGTCAGATCAGTTAATGGCAGCATCGTCTAAAAGTGCTGGCTGGCCTTATTTCCAGTCCTATAAGGGTCTCTCATTTATGCTGGAAGGTGGCGAGTGTTTTTGTCATTTTCGTCTGTTTTGTTCAATGGCAGAAGAACAGTTCCTTCAAAGCAAACTTACTGAAGGCCTGTAAATTAAAAATGTAATCTAATTAAAAAGTAAAATAAATAACTTTAATATAATAAAGTTTAACAGCAGTTTACTGTAAAATAAGTCGTGTAATGTATCTTTTGATAAATTGATAATTCTATATTACAATAAATACATCATGCAGTGTTTTAAGCAATAACAGGCACATTATAATTGGATGCAAATGCAACACACCTACCAGGAAAAACAAATGTTTGCATTCATACTTAAAATATTATTATTTCTAAAGTTTATAAAGAAAAAAAAATGCATTAGTTAAAAAATAGCATCCATGGCTGCAAATGGACACAAAGCATATACATTTTACCCGTTTATTCCAGTGTGGTCTACAATGACACGCATGCTGTCCTAGTATTCTCTGTACAGCTGGTTTTGCATTGGCCCATGTAAGACAACTGGAGGCCCCCCACACCAAGAGCATCCACATGGAAAGATGACACCCAGTAATGCAATATGAAAGGGGAGTACTGTATGTGATTGTACAATATAAACCAACAGACACAGACAGACTTTTGCTTTCCTCTCCACAGACCCGTCTCTGACAGAACTGAGCAGCGGCATGTGTTGAAAGCTTGCATCGCCCAAGGGCTGGCTGAGCTTCATTAGCATCAGCAGCAAACTCTACAGTGCAAAACCTACAGAAAAATACACTATCCACTTATACCTGATGATCAGCGTCTACTATTATATCCTCCTGTTCATCTGCTTAATTCACTTCCTCATCTGTCTATTCTCACCTGGAAATGTATGTGAAAGGGAATTTAGTAAGAACATCAGAAAGATTACAATCGAGAGGAGGCCATTTGCTCCATCGTGCTCGTTTGGTGTCCATTAATATCTAAGTGATCAAGGATCCTATCCAGTCTGTTTCTGAATGTTCCCAAATTGTCTCTTCAGCCACATCGCTGGGGAGTTTGTTCAGATTGTGACGCCTCTCTGTGTGAAGAAGTGTCTCCTGTTTTCTGTCTCGAATGCCTTGAAGCCCAATTTCCATTTGTGTCCCCGGGTGCGTGTGTCCCTGCTGATCTGGAAAAGCTCCTCTGGTTTGATGTGGTCGATTTCATGATTTTGAAGACTTGAATCAAGTCCCCATGTAGTCTCCTCTGTTCCAGGGTGAAAAGGTTCAGCTCCTCAGTCTCTCAGTAGGACTTTCCCTTCAGACCTGGAATAAGTCTGGTTGCTCTCCTCTGAACTGCCTCTAGAGCAGCGATATCTTTCTGTCCACAGTATCCAGATGAGCTCTAACTAGTGATTCCAGATGATAAAATAACACCATAGTAAAGAGAGGGAAATTACATTAAAACTAATGATGTCTAGGCATAATAGTCAATATGTACAACTGCAGAATAAATATTTGATATTAAGTAGTGATTTAACTATTTTTCCATAAGTATGCTTTTATTAGTGCTTCCTCTGCACTGTGATGTTCAACAATCAACTTACTGTTCAATCCTGAAAACAATAATACAATATATATTAGGCTACTGCATAGTAATTAAGTATATTAGTTTGATTTGTGTGTGTGTGTATATACAGACGTGCTCAAATTTGTTGGTACCCCTCCACCAAAAACGAAGAATGTACAATTTCCACTGATATAACTTGAAACTGACAAAAGTAATTGTGTGTGCTATTTCAATTAATTATATACATACATCAGAGCTCAACACAACCTGCATCTTCAGATATTTAAAACAAATTGGATATGGGTGCGTCTTCAAGACATCAAGACAATATACTGTATCATTTAAAATCTGAATGTATTGGACAGAACATTTTTAACTGAAGATCACAATCTAAATGATTTGCTCCCAATCCAAAATATAGTCATTACACTACAATGCTAAACTGAAGTGATTTTGGAAAATACTCATAACGCAGTGAGTGGAGTAATGAACACCAATTCTCTATGATTTAATAATAAATATCAGCCCAGGCTCCACTGTCACAATGTTCTGCCAATGGTTTTCCATTCATACCATCAAGCTGCCACTAGGTGGAGCTCAAGTACAGCATTTCCCAGTCTAGGCTGGAACAGGACAAGGCAGTGCTCTGGGCTCCATATTACAGAGGTTATTCCCCAGTACAAGTGGAGATGACCTGGCGAGACTTTGGCCTAATTTCACTGAACGCACTCCGTCCGCCCCCCTTATGGAAGTCTGTCGTTTCATTACATCTCTTGTGATGGAAGAAGCAGTCTGGGTAATGTAGCACAACAGCCACAGAGACGCGCCGGTCAGATTCAATCTCAAAACAAGAGAAACAATTTACTTTTATTTAAAAAATATTTCACTGCTAATACAATACACTTTAACATTTATTTATAGCAAAGAATTCTTACATGATAGAATAAACAGATTTATGATACAATTTTTATAAGAAATATTCAACATGGACATTTTTTGTAGTGTAAAAACACCAAACACTAAAACATAAATGGCATTCAAAAAAGCTCGGGATGATACCAGTGTATAGTGAGACCTATAAAACCTTTAGACCTGGACCGTCTACGGGGGAAGGTAAGAAATGACACTTGGCTGATCGTGACTGCAGGAGGGGTGTAGTGAGATCTGACCCAGGGCGCCGACGGGCTGCTTTTCCTTCAGATCCACAGGTTGGCCTTTGATATGGCTTTCTGGCACTTGTCACAGACGCACAATGTGGAAACCGCACGGCTCTCTCCTCCATGATCTCTCCTGCGACGCGCACGCCCTCACAGCGGCCACGGCAAGTCGCTGAAGTCCACCGGCCCCCCCAGCCCGGCGTCGGCTTCTAAAAGACTCATGATGACGGCCATGGCCGCCTCGTCGTTGCTCGGGCTGCTGGAGCCCTGGTCATTGTCTATCATGTCTATTCCGATGTGGGAGTTGTCACCTGTGAAGGAAGGGGAAAGCAAGACCTTCAGCCATTGTTTATGATGGAGTATTTACCATTTTACTCTGATCATGTACAATGTCACTAACTTTAATGGACTTAACTAAACCTTGAACTAAACTCCTGCCAAAAGACTAATGATGAGCCCTAAACAGCACACTAGATCAAAGAAAAGCACAGGACGTCTCTCCAGCAGTGCGTTTTACACTTTTCTGACAGTATCTTGACATGCAAACCCAAGTAACGCCGCAGAAGATGGAGCAGGTTCGGGTGGTAACTGAATAACTGATGAGAAGTAGTGCTGGAATCGCTCGGGTGCATCTTGTGGAAATAGAGCGCACACTCACTGAGTAAGGAGTTGTTGTCCGAGTAGGGGTAGCCTATTGAATCGGGACCTTGTCCTGGCACTAGCCCCGCTGAAGGAATGTCTGGGGTCCCACCATTGTGAATCTGAGAGAGGAGAAGGAAAAGGGTGCATGAACGCTCAGTCTCAAGTCACATGGCAACACGTGCAACGATTTTAACTAGATTTTGTTCTTTGTGGCTACTGAAATGTTTTGATCTAAAAATGAAGAGTGAAAACCATCTCTGGTATCCTTATTAAATACCTGCACACATCTCGATCTGCATTAAAGTAATCTCACAGAGCTGGAAAGTCCAGTAGCGTTGCAATGAGTATTGAGCTATTACACCGAGGTGCTCTGTAATTAATCCAAGGTATTTGTTAATTGTATTCTTTATAGTCAAAGCACAGATATTTCACAGCCCTGCACCGCTCGGCTCGGCTCTTGGTGAGGGGGTTTGCCCTGACGATGACAACAGGAGCAGACGTCCTTGGCTGGGGGGGGCGCTCTCACCTTTTTGCCTCCTGGGGAGGACGTGTCTGGTGGGGGTGTGCTGGTGATGTTCAGTGGGCTGGAGCCACAGCTGGACGGTGATGACCCTCTAATCCTGTTAAACCAAAGGTCAGCTCATTAAGACGACACTGCGCGCGATTAACCCCCCGACGGCCCAGACCGGGCGTGACAATACAGTGTCCCGTTAGTTCGCTTAACCCGTTGTTTATTCGTTTTCTGGTGTTTGTGATCTTTGTTCCACGTGATTCTTCTATCTAGCAGTATGGAGCAGTATCTAACTAAGCTAATGGGTTGGAAACACTTGAGTGTTAAATGGTACAAAAACTCAAGTCACTGGTCTTCAATGAATTACACTGCTAGGCTCATGAAAACGGTGCAGGCAGGGTGATGCTCATCTCTCTGCAATGCTGCTATTCAGACCTGACACTCACCGCTGTATCTCCATGACCTCCTCTGCGATCATGCGGCCGATTTTGCCCGCTCCAGCCCGTGTGCCCCCAGGGATGCCAGGTACGGTCTGCAGAGGTCGCTTCCCTGCCCCTGGAACCAAACGACCACAAATCAGGAAGTTAGTGTGCCAGTGTGTTATGTTGACCTTAAAACGGTCTGTCTAGACCTGGAAGGGGATGACAGTGTGCAAATGGGGCGGTCTTACCATCTCCTCCTTGCAGTACACTGTCCATGCTGTGGGGGGAGGCAGCGAGTTGGGGAAAGCTGGGGTCTGTCCCATCAAGCGTGCTGCCACTGAAACGGGAAGGTGGCGGTCATTAATTACGTCTGGCAAACCGCAGCAGCCTTTTCAAATGCGTTTCTCAACACATTTCCAGCCAGTGGTGCAGGAAATACAACATTAAGAGTTCATTCACAGCCGCCTTCGGTGCAAAGAAATGGCAAATAAAGAAAGGAAACCAACTGAAAGAATGAGACGTGAGATCCAAAGCTGCATGACATGAAGTACTATTGTTTCAGCTTTTCCATAGCCTTTGTTTAAGCTTCAATTGCCCACATTCATCAAGAGTAATAACACACGTGGTTGAATTTAGATTGACAAATGCACTCTCACACTAAAAGGACACGTGCAACAAAGTGAAAATGTCATCACTTACGACACAACGGTGTTCGTAGAAACAATGTACTCGACTTCTTTGGTCCAGGGATTCATGAAGCTGAACCAGCGGCTTCTCAAAGTAATAAACGACCCATCTTTGATTTTGAATTTGTAACAATTTGTGGTTATTTTTTCTCTCGTCTGCAGCACTAGGGGAAGTAAGAGAAGATCAAATACATGTACACACACACACACAAAGTATGGGCACGTATACATCAAGATCCAATCTACTGTGCATCTGTTCCCAATGGCACCCAAGTTGATTACCATTAGGGAGAAACATGAGACATGGAACTTGCCATTGGTGGTTGTGTTGGCCATCTTGGCTTAATCAGGGCCTTCGCACAGGCAGATCATCATGCACAAATTCTCACTGTACTTCTCTTTGCAAAGTTTTGTATGGATACTTCCGAGTCGGTCAATCAATTCTTTGTCCCCATATGTGATTTAGTGTACATCTCAATGACAAGTTTGTTGTGGTTTGTCTTTACCTTGCCGGTGGCACTCGGCGAGGTGTCCAATGTCATCTTGATGGAAATATTCATAGAAGGACGTGCCAAGTAGTTCTTGGGGTAAATAAGCAAGAATCGCTGTGGCCCTATAATAAAGATAAGGCAATAAAGAGCACTTTAAACCGGCTGTGTGGGTAAAGCTGGTGAAAACAGAGAGACATTAACTAAATATCTTTAGAACAACTGAACTGAACTTCTGTAACTCAATATTTTGACTTTTTCTGACTGGAGGCATTATGAAGGTTGAGGACACTTTTTTGTCGGCTAAGCAGAAGGGGCTCAGTGTGCAGAGTTTCTGCTGAGACTCCAGTTTGACAGGAGGCTTTAGTGCGGCTGAAATGGGGAAATCAGTGGCACTTCACTTGCACACAAGCTGTCACACTAATTTGAGCTTCAGTCAGTCTCGGAACACACTGAGGTCACCCAGGTTAAGAGCACAATCCCATTAGGAAGGCATGGTAATCCTCTGAACTCCCATTAAAACCTTGTTAATTCTGCTAAGAGGGCAGGAAATAATGAATCTTGATTTCTGCAAGAGTTAATAAGGACAATGATTAAAGAAATTGAAATGTTGGGTTTTAAAGCGAGTTATTACGTTCTTACCTTTGATCTACGAACACAAATTTCCCATCTATTGCGTGCCGAGACACATACTCTGTGGGCTTCACTCGAATCTCGCCGTTCACGGGCTGCGGTACTATGTGAGGATGCATACGACCGATTGCTACAAGGCAGCTGAGGTTGCATCCTTCATTGTCCGGCTCGTTATCTTCGTCCAAACCCATTTTTGTGGGCGGCCAGCTTTTTAGATAGCCGGTGCTGTGGATTGTGCAAAAGCTTTTGCGGTCTGCTGCAGTTGAAACACACAATACACACTCGATTAGTCAGGATGTTGGTTAAGATAAAAGGCCTTTTAATAACATACAGAAACTGCTTTCTCTCTGCCATCTGACACACAAGAGCTAGGAAAACAACTAACAAACCAGGGATTAAAACAACTCTTCAATATGAACACGTCACAGCAGAGGGCGTCATTCCTCTCACTGCCAGGATGTGGCGTTACCTTTCTTTTTGGAGCAGGTGGATGGGAATTCCTTTTCTTCTACTTTTACTGAAGGCCGGTTGCATTTCATCCTGCAGAAGAAGGAGCGCCTCGCCCCCGAGCACAGTCTCGATGGCCCGGGGGTTATGTCAGTCTTCACAGGAAGGCCAGCTGAAAGAACAGCAAACAACAATATTACACTGCGGCAGGCGTCACCAACCTTCACAAGGAAGATCATAACAGGTTACTTCAAAGGAGTGCGTTCCTTTTCTGTGTCTGTATACTAGTACTGGTCCATGGCAGGGGGATGGAAATGCTACGTACAAGAACTCAAAATCGGTCAATCCATTTAAGTAAAATACCGCTCTTACTCACACAATTATTCTTGTACATGTATGGCAATGCTTGTGGTATAAACTTTTTTTTTTTTTTCTTTCCTCTGACGATTCATAGTTTAAAAAGAAACTGTGTACAGACAGACTGGGGGACTGAAGAAGGGAAATGCCTATAAAGGGAGAACACAGTGTTCCCACACACAATTAGGTAACTATGTAACTCAGTGAAGTTTCACAGATGTAGAACTAAGAAATGTTACTTTTGGCATCTATAAGTCTCTCCCGTGGGGCGGTGTCTGACGAGGACAGCTGCTCCTTTACTTTGGCAATGTCTTTAGGATGCAGGTAGTCGAACAAACTCTGACCAATCAGGTCGTTCTGTGCAAAGAGAAAAGAGAGCGTGTTAACAGAAAAGAAGCACGTCTCACTCAGTCGTGCCTGTAGGTTAAAAGCAAAGCAAAACACAATGGAGATACTGAATGTATAATCACAATTCCTACAGATATTGTAAACCTATTTCATCTTGTCATATGAGGGCCTGGATAAGGGCATCTGCTAAGAAATAAATAATAATAATAATAATAATAAATACTGTTGGAAATTCAGGCTGGGAGATAAACATGTCAAAGAATATAAATTTTCCTAGCATTGCCTTTTCCCCTGAGAACATACCTGACTGTAGTTCAGAATTTTATAGACGGACTCCGACACAAACAGGATCTTCCCACGATCACAGCCAACGACAAACAGAAAGCCGTCGGCAGCCTGGGGGGGGACAGAGACGTCGTCAGAAACAATGCACTCGCCACATTTCCAGAGCGATGAAAGAAAGTAGTACTAATACATTCACAGACCCAGATTAGCACTAGTCTTGGACTTCCCAATGGTATTTTAGGTAGAGCTGTGCAAGACTAGTGCTCATCAAGGCCGGTGAAACCAGCTGACAATGTCCAGGCTGAACCTACTCTCAGTATTAGGTGTTTCAGTTCATCGTCAGACAGGAACGCTGGTTTGTAGTTCGCTTCGGTGTATGGATTTGCAGCACCTTCGGAGGAAGACAAAGATCGCAAGGTCACTTAGATCGATTTTTTTTCATGTACGTTTTTATTGCTTCACCAATTCCCAGAGCTGAATAAGAAAGCGCATGGGAAAATAACCTCTATTCCAGAATTAAAGGTATCAATGCAGACCTTAGCCACATGCACTGTTATTGCTCCCTGTGCTGGTCTCCCACCCCCTCACCTCTTAGTGTCTTCATGTGTTGAACAGCCATTCGTAGCACCGTGAGCTTGTCTAGCTTTCTAGACATGGCATTGCATGTTGGCACCAAAGAGGCCAACTCATCTATAAAACTGTTCATTTTATCCCGGCGTCGCTTTTCTATTTGACTGTGTGCCTCCCTACAAGAGAACACAAACATGAAAGTGAGGTCTCTCTGATAAAGCACGTACGCACACGCACGCACGCAAAATATCGAAAGCAAATAGATACCTGGCATTCTTGATGCGACCTTGTTGGTCAGCACAGTCCCTGGGAGGAAAAAGAAAGTGAATGGATTGTGTCACTGAGGTAAAATGCAGGGAATGGGCAAGAACCAGTTACTAACAAGATGAGTAAAAGCCTACAAAATCAAATCAAGAATGCTAGAAAACTGTCACAATTACTTAGAAACTCTAAAAACGAATTAGCTTTATGCAGTGTCTTTCTCCTCTCATGAGATGCAATAATAGTAGAATAGATACTTCAACAAATTATCTTCAAATTAAAATCACAAAAAATACATAATTATTTACCTTACTAGTTGTTTGTCCTTGTCTGTGTCCATGCTGTCCCTTAAAAAAAGGAAAATCACATTAGTGGTTAAGAACACTGTTTAGAGAAAAGCTGCAGAAGTTTACATGGACATTCAGATTATACTTTATAGCCAGGGCTACAAATAACTGGTCTGCTGCTCCATATATAGACCTAAATGTGAAAATAGAGACAACCCTTTCAGAAGAAATGGAGAAAGTAGGGGACTTCAATTGGAGAACCTTGATTTCTTTGTGTGATAAAGTAACACATCCACATCTTTTGCCCAGATGGCATGGTGACAGCATTGATTTATTTACTTTGTCTTTAACAGTGGGTGTAGCCTATATTAGCAGGTATACAGGCCTTCAGCAATTCCACATCTGTCAAGGTGACAAATGACGTAGGGGAGTAAGCCGGGAAGCCCCTCCATCTCTGAGGAAAGCATCTGAATGGAGCGCAAATTTGACCAAAAAGTTATATATCGTGGTATATTGTGAACCACACCAGTACTTTAAATAGAGTTTGATTTATCTTTCCCTTTTAAATCGTGAGTCTGAAATTTGCCTCCTGAATAAGAGAAATGCGTTGGAACCATAGTTCTGCCTCCCCGCCTCCGTACATGGATATTTTTTGTCTGGAAAATAACAATACCACCCTGATAAAGTTTCCCATTGGAGGCTAAATTAGGCAACTGAAAAATTGAAATGTATACTAAAGGGGGATTGCAGATGAGCTCTGAATCAGAATTGGTCTGAATTCAAATGCAAGAGAGAATCGGAAGCTCAGTTAAGTAATGAGGAGGGGAAAAAAACAAGTGACCTTCTATGGTAATTAACAGAGTTAAATTAAGACACGGATTTAAAAAGAATGTTGCGTGACCAACACAAGTGTAGGTAAGAATTAATCATACCATTTTTGCAAAGCATGAAAAAACATGAGCTCATTTGATAATTACTTCATTCTATTTCAGTATTAACTATTTAAAATGCTACTTCATGTTTTATTGCATTTAAATGCAGACCAAAGTAATTGTGATACTCCCCATTTGAGATACCTTTTTTTAAATTTGAACCCCTGCTTATAATTAAGCATTAGTGGATATTTCAAGTATTTAATGCAAACTTCTGAAAGGCTTCATATGCAATCTTGAACAATTCAGTGAATTTCAGAAACTATTTCTCAAAATGAGCTAAAAGCACAACTCATAATGGATAAAGTTAATATGGTGTGACTATGCAGAAATTATATTCCAAAATATCATTTGAAAATATGGAATAAAATTAACCAAAATCTTTTAAATGGAACAGATGCATAATTTTGAAAATTATAATCCCAGGCAAGCTTTTAAAATATTTTCTTACTTCCTGTCAGCTGAGCAATTTCCTAAATATTTCTTGAACACTGACTAAAAACCTGGTAATAATTAGTATAATTTGAATTGAACTAAATCAGATATTTAGATTTAAATAGATTATTATTTTTGTATCTATTGTAACTTTTAACAGTATACACAGCTTTACAGTTTTCCTGTTCAGGCTGTTGGAAGAGCTGGAACTAAGGAGCAGGATTGGGCATCAATGACAGAAACGTAATTTGTTCCTTGCTAGAAGACATTGCGTTTCTTCTAGTAAACGTCTTACAGCTAAGTTCACTGACCTGTCAATCTCATAATATGAGATTTTCCTTTCAGGATCCATATAACAGAAAGGCTTCACTAATGAGTCACAACTTAACTTGGGAATGTGGCATTGAAACCACACTTCCTTGTAATCACGTTGTCTGAATTCTCCTGCGCTTGATCTGAGGGGACACAATTGGTTTGTTTTTTGGGGAACTAGTCTATAAATATATATATATAAATAAATAAAACAGGAGCAGGTACATTTCTTATTCTTATCAATGGTTCTGAATTGGATGGACTGACTTTAAAGGAGGGGACGATCTTTCCATTTCTTAAATGGTGGCTGAAATAGAAGCCACACAAACCCTTGAGGACAAAGTAAAGTTTCTAAGAGGAGCTAGTTTATTGGGGACTTAAAACTGAGGGTGCTGTCACATTGCTAGACAGAGGAGGCAGTGTCTGCATTGAAAGGAATTTAGGACACAGTAGTAGACAGTTCCACACAAGCTCATGTTATGTGTACCTTTGAATAGGAGGGGATCAGGATTTAACACACTAGGGCCATTGCACACAGAATCAGTGATGCATCTGCCCGTCACATCTTTATGATCTGTAAATGATAATCATACTTACTCAAAAGAAAAGCCATCAATTCTGAAAAAGTAAGGACAGGGGGTTGTTACACGTTCATGATATTCACATCAATCAATACTGATAAAGACCCAACCTACAGGCTAGCCTGATCTGCATTTGAGTAAGCTAGGAAGTTCCCTTTGCTGGCACACTGAAGGATGCATCTAAACTATTTTGGCACTTTTACAGTCAATATTAGATGGCAGCTCTCAAAATACAAATTATGTTTTAACATCTTGACACTTCCTAATTTTAATTTTGGAGTGATCTAGGCTCAAATGCGCTCATTCCGATTACCCCCCTTCCCTGTTCTGATGTAAGTAAGAAAATATTTTTGTATTGATTAATTCAAAATGATGATATATTGCATGCTTAGGTGATATATTGCCTGACCCAAAAAACAAATTAACAATGGAACAGATACAATGAAAACAAGCTAATGCAATCAACACAAACTAAAACAGTTCTCTATATTAAAGGCAGACAACAAACTTTTTAAATTGTAATTGGTGAAAATCTGTTTTCTGAGTAAATTAAAAGGTTGATATTGATTAATGTACACTTTAACAGCTTTGATTTTCAAAACCATAACCCGTTGAGTATATTCCACAAAAAAAGACCCACACCCGGTCTTGAAATGCCAGAAAATGTCATATTTTAAATCTAATTGATACATTATTGAAATGGATTATAAAGCAAATAATTAGTTACTTTGCAAAACAAACATTAGGAATTTAACCCAGTTCCAGAAAACACTAAACCTTCTTGTTTTTCACAATGTAACATGGAAGTTAAAAGCCACTGCAAGGCCTATGCCACCCCAACCCTGGTCGTGGAGGCCACTGTGCTTACTGGTAGTCAGTGGAGCTTCCCTTCCTCTTGCGCGTGTAGTCCATGCCTGGGGCACTGATAGAGCTGCTGATCAGGTCAGTGGGGCCCGGGGACATGAACTCATTCATTGTAGAAGAAATGTCCATTCTTTGGTCTGCCATTAGATCATCTAAACCGCAAAGCATCAATGAAGCAAATCATTTGAATCACAATCAAGTTCTTCCACTAAAAGGGTCAAATGTTAAAAAAAAAAGATTCTAGAGGATATTCAATAACATTTCTGCCTCAAAATTCCAGACAAGAATAAGGCAATCAGTAAAGAATTATTTTCAAACAGGAGTGGTTACCGTTTTATTTACTTTCTGGAAGATGCCCCTACTATTTTACAAGACTGATTCAACTATTGTGCATTGGAAGCTGTTACTGACAAACTGTACATCTTACAATTAATATGGCCCAATTCTAACCTCGCTCCAAGACTGCCCACTGTGATTAGGTTGTATATAATATGATATTTTTACATATCTCTTGACACAAGCAACTGCTAAATGCAATGTCATTTTTATGAATATGACCCCATGACCAGAAGAAGAATATTACATATTTTACATTCAACCTTACCATGGGAATTGGGTCACTTAACATAAAATACTGAATATGGGATTTTCACCATAGACTGTACTTTTACTGTACGGTCCCCATCTCCCTGTCTAGTCCACTATGAACAATCTCAGTGCTGGTCAACGAGGTCTTCAAGCTACTCACCACAAATGTTCATACAGGCTGTTGTTCTCAAAAGCTTTCACTCCATACTGTCATTCAATCTTGAGACTGAAATGAAAAACAAGATCATGCATTGTCATCCGGGTTAAGAGCTAAAGCAGCTGATTACAAGTGCTCTTCAGTTCTCACTGGCCACTAGAAGATCTTTCTAACATTAGCAGGTGGGTTTCCTTCTTCCAAAGAAGCTGTGAGAGAGAATTCACCAAAACCAACACTGAGATTAGGAATTGAAAAGCAGTCTTCCAGAAGAGCAGATGGGACAAAAGATACATGAATAATGTAGGTGCAATGGTTGCTGAAAATGTACTCTAATGAAGGTTGAATGTGTATCTTAAACTCAGCATAATCATATTGTCATGTTATTACTGCCATGGTATTCGTATAGCTAAGCAAAGACCTTAGAGTACATTTTTTTTTTCCTCTGCTGGTTGTGAGGAAGGAATGTACAAATATTGTAAAGATCAACACAATCTAACCTTAAGCAGGAACAAATAACAGTCACTGTGGATTTAAAGTTGACTTCTTATTTACTGAACAGGCTGCAAATTACATATTTTACTGATTGCTGCATATTGTGCAGGATTATATATCCCTGATGTATAATTTACCCTAGGATCTTTTTAAACAAACAAAAAAATATACTTACACAGTCAGAGCTCCCATTCAGAAACAAAAGAAAAACGTTTTTTTCCCCACTAACACTGCATTATTCATTTTCTGTTTGTTTTTAACGTCAATGTTAACACACATATGTTTTATTAAGTGTGAGCCGTGGGCTTGATACGAGCAAAACATATCTTGCAGTGGTATTATATGTAGTCATTGCAGGGAATGGTGCCAAACATTATTTCAGAGAAGGATTACTGCTATTCTGTTGATGGTTTAGGTTTTCTGAAAATTACTTTAATGAGATTTCATGAGAAATTAGGGAGAAAAAAAAAGACAGTGAGCTAAAGCTCCATTTAATCTATTTTTGAAAACAGGTAGGCCACACAAACTTTCTTCTGCTAAGAACAAAATTAGTCCAACATGTTGACATAACATCAGTACATCCTATCCAGCTGAACTGAAAACATACTAGCATCATGGCTTTCCCCTGATTGTCATTGATTTTTGAACATGTTCATTCACAGTCCAGTAAAAGGAAATTTGGAAAATAACGGAGCAATATCTGTTTTATGTGAAGGTTCCTACATGGCTTCTCTGATCCTTTGGAGCTGCAGGTCACATTTCCTTCACAGAGGAACCTCCCAAAAACCCACATTACATCAGCACAACAGCAGCCTCTGCAATTGGACCAAAAACAGTCATACTTTCCATGTATTATTATTATTATTTTTGTTACGTAGAAAGAATGTTTTTAATTTTGGTTAGTTTAAGTCATGTTCTGCTTTCCACACATTATAAAACCTACCTTTGCCTCTCATTAGGGAGACCCATTGCCCTTTTAGCAGTTATACAAATCTCTTTTCCCATTAGATTGAAAAAACAACAACCCAAAAACCTGAAGGTTTGCTTTCTCTACAGGACGCATTTGAATCATGCTAGGCTGCCTTTTAAAACAAGAGTAGAGCTGATGATGTCATAGTACATTCTCTACTCTAAAATGTTAAGCATTGAAAGGAGTTAATCTTTATGCATAGACTTTTCATAGCATGGTTGACTGTATGATATAGCAGAAAATAACACCAATTCTGAATTTACATTAGATAACACAAATTACTTTGCCACACAGTTCTATATAATTGTGTGCATCCAGTTTTAGTTGCCTACCCTAAATACAGTTGGCCTTATGCTATTTACTATAGAGTATATATCCAACAGCACCTGCTCGCTTGAATTAATGCAAACCTGAGCTGCACAGTGATAACAGATTTCCACTGATAAACATTTGGTCTGTACATCAAATTGAATGAAGAAAGAATTCTGGTCTCGCCTTTTTCAGTGCCTTTCACTGCACACACACCTAACATGGGCACACACTGGCCCGGCAGGGAGTCAGATCTGCTAATCATTGGTCCTCTTCTAGTTGCCTGGAAACCTCAAGGGCCTGCTTGAGTATCTGCCATGTAGGCCACTTCCGGATTATATTGCTTTGTGACAGAGAGCAGACAATTTGAACCCGTTGCACTGGCTGTCTATTAATTTTGATTCAGGAAGCTTTTGCATAAGTTTGCGGAACAGTTTTGCTTGCGGGGTAGGAAGGCGCAACAACGTTGACCTGCCAGGTGGCCGAGCCGAGATATCAAAGGGATAAGCCGACAAATGCCAGAGACAGAAGGCGGCTTTGCTCATCTCGCTGTTCCCGGAGTCCTGGTCATGTGACTGCTGTAATCATGAACAAAGCTAATCTCGTGATCACTCCTGCACCTCGGAGGGAGGGAGGGAGGGAGTGGTGGAGGAAAAAAAAAAAAATCAAGGTCAGAGTGAAAGTAGGTCAGTTGAATCACCCTCTTTGCTTAGGAAGCAAAAAGCTCTTAAGTTTCAGCATTACAAAAACTCCCAGGTTTGCCAAACGATCAAAAACCACAAGCTGTTCCATAAATTGAAATGCAACTATATATATGTATTAGTTATTTTCATGACTTCTTCCGCTGGCAACTTCTGTGAGACCAATCATATACAAAGTAATATTTTTTCTGATTTGGGAAAACTTAAGAATCTGTTATACAACAATAACACAGCCTACTGAATTAATGTATTTATTGTAATCATCTTTCCTAATAGAATCCCTCTCTCTATCCTTTCTGCTCTACCTTCCCCCCTTCAATACTCCTGCCTGCATGGCCATTTATCAGTCTGCTTTACCTTTAGCTGTTAAACTCTGCATCGCAAGAAAACTTCAGGCTAGTGTGGCTAACATCAACAAGTCTTAACTCACCGTTTCCATAAATCAAACTGCACTATGGCTCACAAAGCCACTCCTGTAAAATACAAAGGCTCACGGCAACACTGCCTGTTGCCTCGGGGTTTCACTCTCTATCGGGTGATATTTGCATTCCCTTTCACATTCTTATAAGAATCACACAAAGACTAACGGCAAAGAGCAAACCTTTACATTTGTTACCAATGATGTCTGTTTGTTTGTAACTAGCCCAAGTTAGTTACTCTCTTAAATGTAATTGTTTTCCCCAGAGGAAGGCATCTTAAAAAATAGTAATATTGTTCTCTTGAATAAATTAATACAAAGTTGTCATTTTGTGTTAATTTGTTCTTTGGTCATACTGTTCAGAAGACAAGTGTTGTTAACCAGAGTAAGGTCAATGACAAACTCATAATTTAAGCTTGTACCAAGAACACTTCAGTCTACAAATATAGGCATGAATCTTTTTTTAATCGAATAAACACATTATTCTATCTGCCGGTTTCCTAAAAAAAAAAAAACTTTAATTCTAGCACATTAATTGTATTAATCACACATTTGTCCAAAATAATCCCTCTCCAGTTATTAAGACTTGTTTGCGCAAGGTATTTGCTGTTCCAATATACTGATATGAAAGTATCTTTAAAGTCAAAAATAGGTATCTGCTTGTTGGATGTTTTCCAAAATTCTCCTGCAATTGGGTTTTGATTTATGTTATAGCAAAAATGAGGTACCATGGAAGAAGAAAACGAGCTGGTTTAACTATACCATTTGTCACAAGAATAAAATGTTTCACAGATGAAATACAATTAAATGATATAAGCCTACTTATGAAAATGTACTAAATAATAATATAAATCATATAATGGCTCACCTACAAATAAATTGATCTGGAGAGATGGTTTTCCTGATTTCAGTCTTGCATTGCAGAGATCTTCCTGCTGGATTCAGTGTCAGGTTGCTGGGGAGAACAAGAGAGTAGGATGCAGGGTAAGGTCATTATCAGCTGAGTATTGCAGTCAGTTCTGGAGAACAGAAGGCAGTTATGGACCAGTACCATGAGAAAGCCACAATGTCTTAAGCATCTTGTCCTGGTAGGGCCCACTGCAGAAGCACCAGGGCCAAAGCTGCTCACTGGATCCCCATGCAGATTAAACACTGCCTGCTGCTGCCAGCTTCCTGCAGGCGGTCAGTTTCTGTTCTGGCCGTACAATTAAGATCTTGTTTACAGACCCACTTCTTGAAGAGAACAGCCTGTGAATGACTGGGTTTCCACCTGGCATGGAGGGTGAGGTACACATTTTCATGCCCATATCGACCCAGGCCAGATTTGTTTCTCTCGCTCCAACCACTTACAGGGGCAGTACACTATTATCCTTTCCTCTGAGCTTTACATTACTGTGAACCCAGTCTTTCCTTCATATCCCTCACTGTCAGCTAATGAAATCTTCTTTAACATCAAAATAGGAATACAGGAATACATTTTGTAATCGAGTACAAAAATAAGATACATTATTCTTCCAGCATGATATTAAACTAAAGAGGTATCCACGCGTCAAATTAGCAGCTAACAGGTACAATGTTTTCTTGTTGTTATTGCTTTTCCTCACTGCATACTGATAGCAGATTAGTGCTACACACACCAAGGTAATTTGAAATGTAAAACGATGCCTTATTGCAACAACAAAAACAGCTGTGATTACTTTATTTTTGTAACCTACAGCTCAATACATGTGCTGTCCACACACTTCCTGAAATGACTAAACAGGCACTGATTAATCCTAATGAAAGTCCAAGTCAAAAAGTTCAAGACACAAACATAATGAAGTAGGCCAAAGTATGTCATGTTTTTCACTTTCGCTTTGGGGCCGTTTACATCTCCCTGCTCTGCTCCAGTATAACGGAATACAAAAACTGTAAAAATAGAAACGGCAGAATCTGGGAGAGCTAGTGTGACGAAATCCTATAAACAACGTTTATGCTCTTTAAAGCTTAATGACATATACTGCAAACAGTAAAAGTCTTGAAAGGCCACAGGAAGGCCATGCACTGCCATCATATTTTGTGCCAGGGAGAGGAGAAATGGAAATGCACACTTATAAATCATTGAAATTTAGCTTCGTGGCATCTGATGGAGGAAGCTTGAAGAATAATAAACACAGCCAGTTCCTCTTACAGCACTGACCCTTACTGAACACCAGTAAGCACCCTCACCAACCACTTTGATGAAGCATTAACTTTGAAAGTCTCCGTACTCGTGTGCTTGGTGGAGATTTAGAGGTCCTATACCAGCTCTTTTCGGGTTTTACAGCCTGTTTGTCCGTGCCAGAAGCTTGACATAAACAGATGTGTCGGAGGGAGTTGAGATCTCACGGGAGGGAGATTATTTTGTTTGGTGTCATTAGAATTTTCCCTCAATGGCTCCTTGGTGGCTCGGTCTGCAGCACAGAAAACTGAACAAAAACCAACTTCTTTGATTTCTGTAATTTCAATGAAAGGCAAGATAGTCTTAGCATTACTTGGGCACTTTGGGTTTCGAAGTGTCAGGGGATGCCTAAACATGAGCCGCGCTGTATAATGCATGGTAAATTTAGACTGCATGGTAGATATAACCTCAGCTGCTTGTACAACAGCTTGACCTACTGTACATTGATCTGGATCTTAATGACCGTAATGTCCCCCTCCTTATCTTTTTTAATGTGACCAAGAAAGCAGTCAGAGAAGCAAATATACCTGTTCAATAATGACTACCTTAAAATATCCAATTATAAATAATAGTTTATTTTTAATTACAAATAAATTGTCAGCTGTGACTGACAAGATAGGCTGGGAAAGATTTTTAATCCTGAAAAACAACAAAACAGCAAATGTTCTATTTTGAAGAGCACTGAAGAGCTCAAAGCAACAGGCATGTTAATAACAATATGTTTAAGTTACATGTGGAGGATTATTTGCTATTAGTCTTTACTGAGGTGAAGAGCAACAAAACAGGTTATTTCATTTAAAATAATAAAGCGGCAGCCGTTCTGAACTACATGGTGTAGTATACAAAGACCTGGCCCTGATAAGCAATCTCAATCATGGATGTTGACTGACCTACAACCCTCAACAGAATACCTGAAATAGTAATTGTTACGAAACAAGACGAAACAGGAAACTAAACATCATAGCAGAAATCTACAAAACTATACAGGCCACGTTTAGTTCAAGAATAGCAAATAAACATGAGAAAGAGGAAGTCTAATGTTTTTTGTCTTTTTTAAACACTTCTAAATGTAATTATAAGGACCTGCACAACTTCCTGTCTTGTGTGGCACATTTCAATCACCATTAAGCAATTCTAATGTTTACTGCAGGAGACACTCAGAGTGCTGGCACAGTCCATACTGAAAAAAAAATCCTTTACCAAAAAAAAAATACTGGGTTCTTAGTCACGGTCACAACACAAGCACTTTGTGCCGATGCCATTTTAAATTACTCTGCACTGTAGTTGCTTGTATTTTCATCCTTTAAAGTGTTTGCAGAAATTCTGCTTTTGTAAGAGCAGGTCATTCTAACCTTGCTAGCATAATGCAGTGTACACACAGAGTTGTTACTTTAATTTGAGTTGACGCTGTTGAGCGGTAACACCTTTGCTGTCAGTGAGTGTCTCTGTGTTCAAATGGGCACCAGGGCATTAAAAAAAAATACATGTAGGCCCTTAAAATGTCTTGCTATAGTCACAAACAAGGGCTATAACAAGAGCTTATTAACACAACTAATACAGGATGTTCTCTCATTTGCTCGCTTTGATACACATGTTGTAAATGTCTTTTTTTTTTAATAAAAAGATAAATCATTTAGGATAGTGGTAGTGGATGGTCGCAGTAATCTGACTGCCTATATAATGGCTTCACAGCTGTATGACACTGCACTGCCTGGCATACATTTACAGAAGTCTATGTGGAAGACTGCCAAACTCCACAGACTAATACTACTGTAAGTAATTAACATTAATTAATTAATTAATGTAACACATTCGTTCATATTGCAGTGTGGTTAAAAAAAATGCTTTATATCCACATCCATGTTAAAAGGCCCACCCTTTCTGAATGGTTAAGTAGTGCAGTGCTTTGCCTGTTGTAACAGATGACCGTATTTTTAAACAACTGTTTCTAATCAACATATATTTTATTATTATTACTCAGAGCCATTTCAATATTATATGATCTAATGAGAAGCCATTTTCACAAATTGGGGAGGAAAACTGGCAAAATCTTTATTCCCCATTAAATCTAACTCTCATTCTTATAAATCGCTCTGCACTGTATTTTAAAGAAACATGACCTTACTGTACCTCTGTGTTGGATATTACACTTTTTTTTTCCATTCTTCGCTTGAAATGAGAGGAAATGACAATGCAAGGGACTGTTGTATTCTGTTTCAAACTAGGTCACCATTTTATGTCATTTTTCCTTCAGTGCAAGATAAAACAAATGTGTGTTATATAGATATATGTTTTCAGATATACAGCACTCAATGTAAGAGTTTTAATCTGTAAAGGCAAACAAAGCATAGTTGAACACTTAGAGTGCTGTCTTTTCTGTATGATTTCCATTCAAGAAAAAATGTTACTCATCCACTCATTGAAATATAGGTGTTTAAATACAGCACAGAATAACTGGTGCACAGGAGAGACCTATACATTTGCATTTTCTTTCTTAATCATTTCATTTTTTTCACTGCAGGGTATTACTATCGAGGCTATGTAGGTATAAGACTAAATTCTCACCGCTATTTTGGGGGTTTCAAACCTCCACACATTTCTGCACAGAGAAACCAGCAAGCAGGCAGTGCGATCAAAACATTCACTGCAAAAGATCAATTGTGATGCGTAATGTACAGTGGCTCAGTGCAACATTTAAACTGTGAATATGCTAATATCTTTAAACAGGGCTGGCCTTGAAGCAGTGTTTGTGCCAAATCAAGGGAGGTCAGGAGAAATAAAGGTTCTTCTGTCATGACTGATAAAGGATAGCTGAGCGCTTTGCTGTGATGGACTCCAGATGAGAAAGCACTAAAACAGCACAATCTGCATAAACACTATCAAAGTAAAACCTGAAAAATAATTTCTAACACGTGATTATAAAATGTACTGCCATACACAATGCTTTCTACATAACTTTTAAAGTATAATAAATGTCTAATTAATTCTGAGTTGACCAAAGGTATCTACAATTAGATTGGCGGAGACCTTTAAATCCCCATTCAGAGTGCAACAGTTTTGGAAAATGAAAACACAAGCAAGCCTCTAAAGTCCTTCAGATAAACCTTGTGCTGTGGGAGAGATTTCTCCATGGGTATCGGTTTGGGTTGAGAATGACAGAATAGCTATTTCAAATCATTTTGAAATGGGAGAATACCACTTTTCTAAATCTTTATATATTTCTCTCCAGTAGAGCAGGAGATGGCTAAATATCCAGACATCCCTTTCACTTGATGTTGAGTGGTGTCAAATGGACAAAGTATTTATTTCCCATGTTACTATACTGACCATATGATCTGAATCCACACAATACATACATTTTAAGGATGACATCACTCACCTTTCAGATCAGGAATAAGAAACTATTGATAACATCAGTGAATTAAAAGAGAATAAAATAAAATAGCCCTTCGACAGAGGGAACCCCTGGTCCCAGGTATTTTCCTAACAGGTAAAGCTACTGGGCTTTTAAGGCCTCAGAAGGTTGAGAACACACTCAGACCACATCACCACATCAAACCAGACCATCTGAAGCCTAAACGATGACATCAACCTGAAGTTTCCTTATATACACATTAACTATGAGAGCCGAGGGAGTGAACACATTCCTGTGACACTGACAGCTGTCAATCTGCCTGTGGACGTCTGTCAGACACAATACATATCGCACACACAATTACATCACTGTAGCGACTTAGTGAGATGCAATTGCTTTTCTTTTTCTTTTTCTTGCGACATCTGCCTAAATGAGCAGGGACCCGCCGCGGTGGCCGGTGCGGTGCAGCCGGGGCATGGCCACCTACATTGCTGACCATCCTGCTCCGGATTCATGGCACATTTGAGCACTGCCGGTATTGTAATCTGAGCAGTCAAAGGCAGGAAAAAATGCCATTCGCGATGTTAAATGGCATCCTACGGCTTTAAAGTTATATATACATAGGACTGCCCCTCCTCCAGCAATGGCAATATATCCTGATTTGGAACAGCACATTTCATTTCGGCATTGCCCGATTTTGTTTACCGCCGTCCCACTTATCGATAACATGAAATAAGAAGTAAAGCAGCGTTGATACTTACGTGGTGAAAGTTAAGTAAGCACATTTAAATACAGGAGAATATGGACGGTGATAAACAGCAGCAGTGCATGACCTACTTTCTCCCTGCTGTAACTGTCGCACCACTAACCTACTTTTCAACCAATGACGTCTTCGCAGGGGCCTGCATCGACGCTCCAGCCAGTCGGACGGGGCCTTAAACGCATTCAACCAATCACAAGGCGCCTAGCAAAACAAAGACGGTACGTTCAGGTTGATACATAACACAACCTACGTAATCAACCGGAGACGTAGCCAATGGGAGGGGTCGGTAAAACACGTAGCCAATGGGAGGGGTCGGTAAAACACGTAGCCAATGGGAGGGGTCGGGAAAACACGTAGCCAATGGGAGGGGTCGGGAAAACACGTAGCCAATGGGAGGGTCCGATAAATAAGTAGGAACGCTTTCAGTCTGAGAAAAGGTGACTCGAAACGTTGATGAAAACATTCCTGATGTAGCGACGCCCACATCGTTAACTGAATACAGGACAAGAGCGGCAGTTTAATTGACTGACTTTTAAAAACTCAAATCTGTCCAGTTTGACTTGCTCTTCTGGTACAGTAGCACCTAAGACGACGTATGGATGATTGGGTAACACCTCAATGTGTCAGGTTTAGGAACTGAAACTTTGTTTAAAAAAGTGAAACCCAGTCAGCGCTA
The DNA here is from genome assembly GCF_036373705.1 of Amia ocellicauda. NCBI lineage: Eukaryota > Metazoa > Chordata > Actinopteri > Amiiformes > Amiidae > Amia > Amia ocellicauda. The sequence continues at coordinate 1,555,330 of NC_089853.1, forward strand.
ATAAATCCATTGACTTCTTCAATCCATATAATTAATCGTTAAAGTAGAAGCTCTTCACTTTCTCCATCCAAACAATGTGGGGAAGCAATAAAAAGGCAAACACAATGCTAACAAAAGTGTAGAATTGAGAACAAGGGCAGTGATGTTCAGACTGTACAATGCACTAGTTAGAGCTCATCTGGATACTGTGGACAGTTCTGGGCTCCACACTTCAAGAAAGATATCGCTGCTCTAGAGGCAGTTCAGAGGAGAGCAACCAGACTTATTCCAGGTCTGAAGGGAAAGTCCTACTGAGAGACTGAGGAACTGAACCTTTTCACCCTGAAACAGAGGAGACTACGTGGGGACTTGATCCAAGTCTTCAACATCATGAAAGGCATCGACCACATCAACCCAGAGGAGCTTTTCCAGATCAGCTGGGACACACGCACCCGGGGACACAAATGGAAATTGGGCTTCAAGGCATTCGAGACAGAAAACAGGAGACACTTCTTCACACAGAGAGGCGTCACAATCTGAACAAACCCCCCAGCGATGTGGCTGAAGAGACAATGTGGGAACATTCAAAAACAGACTGGATAGGATCCTTGATCACTGAGTTATTAATGGACACCAAACGAGCACCATGGGCGAATGGCCTCCTCTCGACTGGACACTTTCTTATGTTATAAGTTCAGCAACACAAGTAACTTAACGCCACCTATCGGAAATACATTGGATAATATTAGCTAGTGTTTCATTCATTCATAATATGTATTATTAAACTGGGGATTAAAGGGTGTCATTCTGTTTTAAAATTAGATTCTAGTATGAACTGGTCTGGCACCTGTTCAACATCCGTGTCGGGTAATTAATGAATCTACGAAGCAACGTGTTTCAATGTATTCGATTGGAAGTTGATTTTCAATCCCGACTTTCAATTGGCCGCAGCGCCTGCCAATCAACGCAGCGGCTGGAAAGTAGGAAACGGCGTCGGATTTGAATTCGCAGCTACTGTGTTCAGCGGCTCAGATTGTGTCCCTGTTTGTTACGCTGCCTTGCGTTTCAAACTACAGCAGGGAATAATGTTAAGGAGGAGGAGCAGCGCAAGTGGAAGAGTGTCAAAAAGGCGTCCTGTTGTTTTGACATTTGATGAGTTTGGCTTTGCGGAATTCAGAAAGAAAGACATGAAGCTGCTGCAGCACAGATGTCATGAGTACAGGTACAGGTCTTACACCATCGTGCGCGGCCTGCGCTTCCACGTTTCCTGTTTGTAGTTTGTTACGCGTGTTTTTTTTACCATTTCGCGGAAGTAAAAACGAACCAACAACAACAGGAGACTGCACTCCGGCTATTAATCAGTGACTTAGTGCAGGAAATGTGTAACGTCATGTAATGATTGTGCCTCATACATCATAGCTTGCTTGTGATTTATAAGTTGCTTACCTGCTATTAATATCACACATTATGTAATTATAGCCCATAAAATAAAAATAATACTACCCGCACAGACTGAACATACTAAAGTGTAGTCTGCCACAACTGCAAAATATGCTTTACAAATAAGTAACTTCTGCGATACAACTTAGTGCACTACAGACTGCACAATCCAGTACATTATAGTCTATATCTGGGATCCCCAGCCGGTCGGGACCTCTGTGACCCAATCCCGTTATTGGGTGCCAAGCGATTCGTTACACACTCCGGTAGAAGCTCCGGTTGACGAGGGTACTGCGGCCATGTGACTGCAGTCCATTTCATGCTGGGATTGTATTTCGACAGCTGCCCCACAGCAGACTCGGTGAAGGCGAGAGAGCTGTGTGACCTGCTCAGCTACTGGAATGGATCTAGTTTTATCTGCAGAAGCCAGGTGACTTGTTATAGAGATGTAAACCCCACCATGTTTTACTGGATTTCACTGATTAGACCCATCACAGTTGCAGAATGAATATTCAAAGAAGACAATAGTAGTTGCTTTCGTGAATACACTGTTCTTGTGCTATAATCTCTGTTGGAGTTTTGGTATTCGCTGATAAGTGAGTTCCATAAGATTGAAAATGGAAGGAATCTTTCAGTAATATTTATGGACTTTTAAATTGTGTAATATTATGGTGGTTGTTTGCTAAAGCACAGATTTAAGCCATTGATATATAGTAGTGTTTTTGTCCACGTGATTGTTATGTATATTTAACGATTTGTTTTTCAGATTGAACGATATATTAAAATGGGCATTCCACCAGAATTACGTGGTCGTGTATGGAAGTGCCTATTGAATATCCACTCTATGCAGGAAGCCAATTCGTTTAATTATCAGGTACATTAATGTCTGTGTTATTGTCTTGCTTTCTTATGTTTTATTGCAGACTTGCAATATGTTGTTGTAAATGCACAATTGAACCATCCATTTTAACTCCCAGAGCTGATGGGGTGTTCACACCTGCCTGTCTTTTCTAAGACTATTCTATATACAATAAATTTATTTTTATTTTTTTAAGTTTAGGATAAGAGATTAATGCTTATGTTCCCATCTCTGGAGACCACAAAAGGTTTGCAGCATACCTGTATGCTAGACCTAATATGTACATTAAGTGTCCCAAGGAGATCCAACTCTCATTCAATCTTATTTGATGTTATCTTCACAGGATCTAGGCCTAACCTTTATTTGAGTAACACATAAAACCACAAAACAGGATTTTGCATGTCATCAGTGCAGCTTTACAATTCTATCGGAGACACCGTAGTCTTCAGATATACTTTGAACCTTAATTTTGTTTTGTTTGATATATTAATCAAATCATTCAGTTAAGGAAATTGATGGATTCATGCCAAAGTTTTAAAAATAAAATGAATAATTGTCTTCCTAAGAAAATAAGTATTTTTACTTGAAACTTTAGTAAAAACTAAAAACTGCCCTCTTGTTAATACACCATAAACTAGTACATTGTGATGGATATCTTAATGTATGATTGTCATAAAAAAAAAAAAATCAGTGCTCACGAGTCTTTTAGATTCCACTTCTCACTGTAGATCTCACTGTATGTCCATGGCAAGAAGATTGCATTTAAAAAAACCTGGAGCACACATTCACAGAAGCCTGAACATTTCTCAAAAGCTTTTCACTATAGTAGAGGAAATAAATAATCACATTCTGGCACTGTATTTAAAATGGTATGTACATTTTGTATTTTTTCTTTTCTAGAACTGTCTCAAGGAAATTAGGAAGAACCTCGTTGACCTTGGTGTGAGTGAATATAATATCCATTCTGCCATCTCCATTCTGAGTGAAGCTGAGAATGAAATGGGACACATGAAGGACAGCTCTCAACCCAGGCATGTGTCTGAGCTTTGCAGCAGCGATCTTGTCGTTTTCAAGCAAATCGCTCTTGATCTGCGTGAGTATCCTTTTGAAATTCTGAATCCTTAAATGCAAAGGGAAGGTTTGGCATTTTAAGTTAATTGTAATTCATTTGTCAAATGATAAAATGGAATCTTGTTGCACATCAAGAATTCAATATCCCTCTTAAAAAATACAAATCCCCGAAAGGAAATGTGCACCTCTCGTCTTATGTGGAATTGGCTTAAACCTTATTCAGCTTTAACATTGTTTCTTGGCTTTTTATTTTTTCAGTAAAAATGTTATGATAAATGAGTTGCAAACTTGGAAAGCCTGGTGTGTGTTTAAGAAAACAAGATGTCTTGCTGAGAGGGGCACAGTGATCAAGTCCAATCTAATATTGGAGAGCTGTCCCCTCAGACATGCCCCTCAGTTTGCAGGAATGTTCCCCCTGAGATGAAGGAAACCTGCTCTGTTAGTTTCCTACAGCTGTAATACTTTTCACCTCTGTATTACTTTTAAAGCCTTTTTTCTTTCACCTTTTCTTAATCAATATATCACCTAATCCCAAGATAGACATCTTCGCACCTTGAGTAAATGTGTTAGTTGTTATTTTCCTGCTGCAGTGAGGTAGAGGGGGGTGTTGAAACCTGTTTAGAAGATGGTGTGGTCCAGGTATAACTAACTCTGCTTCTTTGCAGAAAGGTCATTTCCTACACATCGCTCCTTGATGGGTGACACCCCCGAAGCGATTGAAGGACAAGCCAAGCTCTTCCGTGTCCTCACGGCGTACGCAAGGTATAATCCCCAGACAGGGTACAGCCAAGGTGAGGGTGGTGATTAATCATGGATACATCATTTTATCTGTGTCAGTTCTGTGGCTCTAATTTGTTAGTCCTATAGGTTCACAATTATTTGAAGTAAATATCCTGACATATGGAAGCAATGAAGGATATCCTAATACAGAAATCTAGTTACTGTGAAAGATTTACTACATAACCAGCACTATTATATGTCTTTATTTCAGAATCCAAAACTATTGTATAGCTTAAATAAAAAACAAATGAATATAATAAAGTGTTATGTAGCAGAATGATCTGCTAGCCTGTATCAAGCATTTACAACAATTTAGGATTTTATCTGACTGGCTGGCAGTTTCTACCACTGTGAGAAATGATCAATTTGTACTGAAGATGTTGGTTTGATTAGTGTTTGAATATGCTGTGGGGAAATAACACTCCAGTTAAGGATAAAATTAATGTATTGTGGGTTTAGGGACGGTAGCACTTAAGTTAGGTAATGGTGGGACTGTTTGGACAGTGGAAATTAGTTTCACTTTTCCACCAGAAGTGGGCAGTGGTGTATAATGTACGAACTGGTGGGCTGTGACAGGCTTTCACATGAAGTGGCCTTGGCTGCACACAACTTGGAAAGAGATGTAAGGAATCGCTGAACGCTTATCTTTCTACTTTTAAAATGGTGAAATGTAAAACCTTGTGTAAGGCGGGCTCTTCCTGTAAAATATTGTATAGGCTAAATTGTATAGAATAAAGGCAGTACTATTTGTGTTGTATTACTATCTCTGTGCCATATCTTTATAACAATCATATTACAAAGTGGACAAAGGTGCATCGTAATCATGATTGTTCCCTCTGTTTTGTTGGCAGGAATGTCCTACCTAGCTGCTGTGCTCCTGATGAACCTGTCTGAAGAAGAGGCGTTTTGGGCTCTTGTTGCTTTGTTAGAAACGCCTAAATATTTATCAGGATTCTTTGATCATTCATTGGATAAGTGAGTTCACGTCACTTCACTGCAAATGCCTCTGCTGATGTACTGACATTACTGCATTGCAGAGCATCATTAAGGACAAAAAATAAGAAAATATAATGTATATCTATATATCTTCTCTCGAAGAAGACCCTCCATTCAGATGCATTTTGGTGTACATGCAAAAATGGCATGCGAGACTCAACTTGGCAGTCTGAAACAAATTAGATTAATAGAAAAAAAATGTACTGATCTTCCTCATGCAAGTTAAGTTAAGGTCCTTGTGTCTTTCAAAAACACTAAATCCAAAACCTAAAATCTGTGTTCATTGGTGGTGGTGTTTTTCAGGATCCAGTACAATGCCAGAGTGTTTCACCAGCTCCTCAAGCACAGGATGCCTAGACTTTCTCGGCACATTGTAAGTAGTGGAGAGCAGGACTTCCCTGTTTCGACACAGTGCATGCTCAAGATATCCAGTACTTTATGTGTAACATTTCTGTGGAGTGGATGCTATAAACATTCCTATCCAGAAGTATGGCTTTGAAGGATTTGGTCGCTCTTCTTGGTTTATATAATATTTATAATCATCAATGAGTGAAATCTATGTGTATTTGCAATATGATATTTTACATAAAGGGGCTATAATGCAATAAAAAAAACTGCAGCTGAGGACTTGCTCCAAATGTATTGACAAATAATGAGTCACTAACCTAATTGATGGCATTTGAATTGGCTTACCTCATGTGGCCTCATTCTACCCTGAGATTGTATGTGTGATTAAAGGGAATGTCTTTTTGTCATTTAATGCCTCTTGTGATGATGGCACAAGTGCTTTGTTTTGTGTTACCCAGAGGCAGAACTGCAGCCTAACCAGTTAAGATATTTGAATGTGCATCTTACTTAACGATGCAGCCTTTTCCTGGACTCAGTTGTAGCAAGCAGAGCTGTGGTGCCCTTTTGTTTACTCAGCGACTCACCCCGGAGACACAGAAGGCATTTACTGCAAATGTTCCAAAAGCTATTTACCATAATCAGTTTGTACCCTGTTTCTGGCTAATGGTCAAATTGTTCTTATGAAAACATTGTAGTGCAAGAACATTGTGATCTGCACTGGAATAGCAAAATAAACTAGAACGGAAAGCAGTAACTGCAAGTTATCCTAATAGGGGTCACAAAAGACTGAAAAACAAGCTTAATTTTATTAAAGTGAATCTGATGTAGCAATGGTCATATTTATTCAAACTCTAGTTGCACGTCACCCATAAGTGTCGCAGAAATTAAAAGGGTAAGTGTTGAAATGATCTTTCACACTTTGAGAATCACCCGAAGGGGGGCAGGGGGGACGGCATTAGGAAACCAAAAGTCAATGGGTGTGAGTGACTCCTTTGGTATCTTCTCACTTGTATTATGCTAGTAAAGGGCAAATTACACAAACAAAACAAAACGATTATATCACTTCTCAGAAGCCACTGATTCATTTATGTGGAATGTTTAAAGTCTTGTATACATCAGTGGGCCCCGTCATGTCCCTGATTTATTCCATGAAGCTGTGGTTTTAGCGAGATACTGCTTGAAATACAGCTTAAGCTCGCCACCAGAATAGACGTTTATCCCATGAAAGCTGTTTCTTTAATTTGTGATGGTTGACTGTTTCTTAAGGGGTTTAATTCCCCTTAGCTTTGACTCGTTCTGCGAGACATGCTGCTGTGGAAAATCAACATGTTTGGGGATAGCTAAACCCAAGAGGCTTATAACAACTTCTGTGGACAATTTTAATGTCCCAGTTTCATTTCTGGTCTAAATTAATATAGTTTGTGCCCTACATTTTACTGCTAACCTGGATCTGTGAAATCAGCCCTAATCATTCTCTAAGGCTTTTAAGTTCTATTTAAAGTAATGAAGCTTTTGTTTATTCCAACAAAAACAGGAAGACCTTGGAGTATCATCCTTGCACTATGTGATGCCCTGGTTTCTCACCTTATTCACATCCTTGCCTTGTTGGGACTCTGTGCTGGCTGTGTGGGACCTCATCATGCTACATGGTAAGAACAGAACTTCCCACTAGCTGTAATCTCCAAATGATTCAGAAATCCACACCATCGTATAAGCCCACTGTGGAGATCATTGCAGGGCGTCAAGTGATGCAGCAAGACGCTTTAAAGTCCTCCGGTTGAGATATGGATCTTCATATTTTTAAATCGTCCAACTCCATTCCAGAATCTGAAACCTTCTCAGAGTGCCAATACATTTGTGGTCAAGAAGAAAGTTTCATGGGGAAAGTGTCCATAGGACCTTCAAAGTCTAACCTTATTACAATAAGTAACTACCGGCATTTGCTAACAAGCTGTGGTTAGCCTCCCAAATGTTACTTTCTCAAGGGCCTGACCTTTGTGACAATGCAGCACTGCTCCTCTTGACCTTTGCAGAAGTGCAGTATTTTGCAGATTGGAGATGGCCTATCTGGCATTTCTGGAATATCCGCAGAAACAAATGGGTCAAACGGTCATTCGGGGTTCTTTAAATGTTTACACTGTTGGTCATTTACTCTGCATGATGTCTGGAGCACATGTTTCATTGAAATGATTTGATTGAAACCTACATGGAGTATGTTTAAATTGGAAATTATACAACAGACCCACGAGTGTTATGTACAGCCATTATATTTCAACTTAACCTTTTTTTTTGGCTGAATGTTCTGATCCAAAATAACCAAATGTATCAAAAGACTTGAGTAATGCTGTACTGTATGTGACCCTAGAGATTTGAAAGATATTCCCAAATCCTCATATTAATAAATGTACACAGATGGATCTTGTATGCACTTCTGAGGAATAAATGCTTTTTTATTCTTTTAAAATGCTGTCTTAACATAAGCTGGATGGGTTTTGAGGGATCGGTTCCATCGATTTGTTTGAATTGAACATTAACTGACTTATTTGCACCCAGTGTGTTGGTTTTGGGCCTTTTGAGACCTGCTAATTATCACTTTCTCCTTTGTGTAGTTGCCATGAGGAACAAATGTTTAGACATTTTGTCAGCTTAAACTAAAAACATGAACTTAAAGGAAGATGCATTACTTATAACCAGAGTATATAACAAAAAAATATCTGTAGACTCAGTGCTGTGAAAGCATTCAAATATACTTGGGCATCAGTTTATGAAGTAGATTTATAAGCCAGGCTTTGTGCGTAGTCTGTTTGTATGAGGTATGGCTTTTTAGGGCTGTGCTACCTGCTGACAGTCTTGGGCGTTCTTCCCATTCAGAGTACCTTTTTAAGGTAATTTATGCTGAATGTGGTTCCTTGTAGGAAGTTCTTGTGAAAGCCCTGGAAGAGGACTGATTCAGGACTCTTTCAACAAAAGACCCATAGATATTTATCTGTGGCTCACAAAGGATCCCATGCAATGTGTGTCACACATCAGTAAGCAAATCATTCTGATAGACTGTTTTCTCATTTTCTATCAATCATCTATTTCTCATTGATAGAGGGATCTTCTGGGATGACGGGTTTTCTTTTGTAGTGTCCCTCTAAGTGGGGTCTATGCATTTGACTTCCCCCTCAAAACAATCATCGGAAGCCTGAGAAAAGCTGAGAGAGGGGAAGTGGGCTGAGGCTGTTTGGATCCAGCTGTAGCCTGTTAAAATAAAATAAGCAGTCTTGTGCTTTCAGTGAATCAATACAGATTTTAGATAAACAATTGAAAATGTTTATACTTTTGATTAAAGTACAGAAGCATGTGTTCCTTTAATAATCTTCAAGAAATAAATTGTTAAACTAACCTGTTTCTTATAAGGTATTTTTCTTGCGAAGGCTTGGTTAAAATCCTATTTAGGTCAGCAGACTTGGATATTCAATAAGAAATGCTTTGGCACTAATATGACCTCAAAGCAAAAAATGACAACCACAACAATACATTGAAATGGCTGGAAATCTGATGAGGTCTCGTTGGAAAAAGATCCTGGTAAAACTTAATTAAGGGCCTACAAATGGCCACTGCTGATGAAGGCTGTCTTGTCAAAACCAAATTATACATTAACAGTTAAAGTCTAAATACTAATTTAAATATCTGTTCCCATGAAACACTTTTTTTGCAGACGAATATGAGGTTACAACTGTTTTGTCTTTCTTTGTACACCCTAAAATTACAAAACAGAAAGAAAGCAAAGACCTGAGGTTTTAAAACTTTCCTATGGACCCTGTGGTTAGCCTGCTATAGCTGAAAAATTGGATTTAGAAAGCTTGCTAAGTGCCGCTGCAGTGCTGCCTCACTGCTGGCCTTTGTCCTGTGTAAAGAACAATGGTTCCTTTGCTCGGCATATTTGTAACGCCTCACCGCTTTCTTAGAATTAACACCTGGGTGGCAGAATACGAAAACTGAAAAATATCTGTGATTAATACCCTTGCTATAAAAGAGCCCCTGAAATAAAATCGGGAAAGTGGATTGTCATTATGATAACGAATCTAAGACAATTAAAGTCAGAATTGCACACTGTGCTTTATTTGATGTAAATCTCATGTCCCACTTCCTGAATAAAATCTATTATTAATGTTTACTTGAATATATTAAAACAAAAAAATAGTTCCATTAACATGTTTTAATGCATTGAGTTTATTTTTACTGTCAAAAGCTGCCACAGCTGATTATGTACTAATGTACTAATGGAGAGCACTTAAAAGCAGAGTGAATAATGTTTATTAGGGAGTCTATGTGTGTGTTGATGCCATTGCGATTCCTCTATTGCTGAAGGGTTTTGTTTTGGTGCAAAGCGATCATATGTTGAGTTTCGTATGTCAGTCTCAAAGGAGATGCACGGAACACTTTTGATTGTTGACTTTCAATTAAGTATTTTGGGTCACAGATTTCAAAGAAGAACACCTTAATGGCAGAATTATTCCCAAGTTAGTTGGAAATGAGGACAAGCAGAATAAACAAATTCTGCAATAGGATGGGTTTTTCTTTTTTCTCTTAAAGTTGTCTCTGTGAAAAGTTGTGAATACCTGCTGGAGCCCACTTCAGCTCACTTTTCTTCTTGACCTAATGGCTTGACCGGGGCACTTTTCTGCTTCCTCTCATTTCTGCAGGCGTCTCGGCTGTTTTCCGCACGGGGCTGTGCATCCTCCAACTGCTGGAGTCTCGGCTGCTGCACATGTCAGACGTGTCTCTGCTGCTGCCCACACTGCTCAGGGTGCCTGTTGATGTGTGAGTCTTCATTTATTTAGCTTCCTGCATACAGATTTAATAATGTATGAATTAGGCCTTTGTTGGGCACACAACCATGAAAGAGGAAAAAACGAGGGGAAAGCTGGCATTTGTAAAAACGTGTGGCGTGGTTCGAGCTCGTTTAAGCCTTCTGTAAACGGGGCCTTTTGTTTCCGCTTTAGAATGGAATGCGAAATCAGTTAACCTGACTTGATTAGTATCGGGTATTCTCCAGATGTGATGAGAAGAGAAGAAATGAAAGTTGCTTGGCCACTTTTTTTTGGTGCAAGGCCCCAGTTTTGGCTGCGCTGTTACAGACTTTTATTAACCTCTTCTTCCATCTGCTTTGTGGATTTGTGTTTTCTAATACATTCATTGCTCTTTCTACTGTCTGAAGAATTTTACACACCTGACCTGTAAAACTGAACTACAATGGCTGTTGTTTTGCAACAGTCTTTCCCCCATTCAACAACTGCACTGTTAAACTGATTTAGGGTGACAGGATTGTTCTGTCATTTGCTAAATGTTTTAATGCAAACTTACAGATTTTGTTACAGTAACCAAATAAATGTGCTTATTGTTCAAATGTTATTGCGATACACTGTACATCCAAGGTGCTGAGTGAACAAGAACATTTAAATTACAACATCCAAGCACAAATACAGCAGAACCATTTGATTTAATTGTGGCTTTTATGGGTGCATGGGTTGTAATCGCTACTGAAAGCACTGAGCTTGAATATGCACATCAAGTCAATCAGTCTTATGCTGGCACGAGACAGAATTTTTAGTTTATTCTTTACTGTTACCTTGGTAGCCTGTGGTAACAAAGGAGGTTGTGCTGGCACGGACACTGTCCAGTAACTTGATACTTAAGCCGTTTTATTCTCTTTCATTGTTTGAGCTGGTTTCCGGTTTTATTCTGGCTTGCTTTGTTTTGTAGTAGTTGCTGATGCATTTCTAATTTCTTGCTAGGAGTTGAAAAAAAAAGAACTTGCTCTTGCCCTTTCTGGCTCACCCTGTGTCTTATAAATCACTGAGTGTAGCCTTCTCAGTTGATTTTAAGTTGACAGAAAACATGGTCACACTCGCACGTCGGAGTTATTCAGTGTTGTTTGTGCGGAGGTCCTTTTATTATCCCGTGGTTTCGGTTAGTGGGTGGGGACGTTGCTGTGGAAACGGTGCCATGCTCCCTTTAGCAGGCCTTGCCCTCAGGTTGCTTATAAAGCCATACATGAGGAGGCCTCCTTGCTTTCACTGATTAGGCCCCTGTTCACCTTTCTGCTCTGCTGAGCACAACTTCATGACTTCACAGCTCAAGAATTACAAAAAAGAGAATCGCACAAGTAGCTTTTTCATGGATTGTTCAATTTATTATATGAACAATCCATCTCTTCCTGTATGGTGACTCAAACCTGACTTGTGACCCCCTGTGCTAACTCCTACACTAATCCTCTATTATGATGCATTTTGCAGTTTCCAGTCCTGTTTATCCATATGTTGTTTTATTTTTAAGACACGGGCAGCATTCTGCATGTGTGCTTCATCTGTGACCTATAATCACTGGATGCTCATGCTGGTGTTATCTGGCAGGCCACGAGCATGGCACTGCAGATATGCAGCAGAGATTGCCATCTGGACAAACTAGTGCTTTGAAAAGAAATTGCATTGCTGTCTTGGTAAAGCAAAAATAAAACCTCTTTGAAATGGCTTCAAAGAAAATATTAACGAACCATTTGTGCTACTGAAACACGGGCTCTTACTAAATGCTGTAGAAATAGATAGCTGCATTACCAAACCTCATGTATTATTTTATCTAAGTGTTTTTTCTGTTTCAGAATCTAGGATTAATTTATGCTTAGCAACTGCTCTTGCCCTAAGAGAAATGCTGCAAAGCAGGAAGTTGTATATCAAGGATAGGGAGGGAAAACATAACTTTGAAGTGAGGGGATTTGTGTTTAATCCATGAAACCTGATGTAAGGTGCAGACTGATAGCAAATCTGTTTTTGATTTAAGTAGAAACTTAAATATCAATCAATCAATCAATCAATTTTTATCTGTATAGCGCCCTTCGCAGGGTAGCCACAGAGCGCTTTACAGACTGGTAAACATACAACAAACGTACAGCAAAATAAAATGCATAAATACAATAAAATAATATGGGTAAGTTGGTTTTGTCAAATGGAATAAAATTCCCTCGTTCCTGTAATTCACATTTGTTTTTCTAAGGACATTAAACCAAACAATTAATATTATAGTCTAATATAAGAGATCAAGGACCCTTGAACTCAAATTAAAAATAACATTTTTATGAAAGCCTAGGTAATGCATAGTTTTAAGAAGGTTTCAAAATGCCTGTGTTAATCTACATTAGTTCACTGCAAGGATATTTTCTAGATCTGATAATGGGTTGAAGGGGGGGAGAGGAGTACAGTCCACTTGTTTTAGTTCATGTTCTCCAGATGTTGAAAAACCAAAGGTACATCAAAGTGTCCTTGAAAAACAGAATAAACCCTAATTGGAAGTTAATATGTTCAGTGCTGTTGAACTGTAATTGTTTCAGGAAGTCTGCTTAGTCCTCAGGCAGTCTGGACATTTCAAAGCCTTCTGTGTACCATTTTGTCATGACAGCTGGTATAACCTCAAGGCCTGAGCATGGGAATATAGTATGTACACATCCAGACACCCTGCAATACATGAATGCTGATGGATAGTGTTTTTCTTCAAGGACTGCAGAATCATAGCAAACCAGTTAAGCCCTTCAGGAGACAAATTACCAAACATAATTCAGAGCACGGCTAATTCTGGGCTCCCTTCACCCACACATTAACACATGAACACATGTCCTAATATGTATAGCTTTCATAAACAACATCAATGTTTAAAGATAAATATATATGATGTTAATTATATCCACATTGCCATATCATGTTTTTGGCTGTACATCTTCTCATTCACTTTCTGGTAAATGTTTTTGTCTGCAAGTTTTAAATTGATTATGAGGTGGATTTGTGGAGCAACTTTGCAATGTTCTTCAACCCTGGAATGCTGAACCACAATAAAAAGTGCTATGCTACTTAAGAGAGGTGCAGATAATAAGACCTGAATAATCACTCAACATGGCTAATTGACTGACTTTTGTTTGAGAGAGCTTTTGCTGTGTTTAATGGAAACATTTAATTTCAGATCCATGCTCCTCCCTACCCAATCAATTGACATCCCTTCATTCTTCAAATCCATGATGTCAGTGTGGACACAAGACCTATAGGGTGTGCTGTCAGGCTTCATGACATGCAACATGCTGCACTTCAAATGCATTGCTGTGTGATTTGTAAGACTCTCACTATTTCTGATGAGTTTTACCATAACTATCAATGTATTTGTGTGTGTTAGATATAGATATATATATAGATCACGTACAGTTAGGTCGTTAATATTTGGAGAGTGACACAATAGTCATCATTTTGGCTCTGTATGCTTCCACAATGGATTTGAAAGGAAACAATCAATATGTGGTTTAAGTGTAGACTTTCATCTTTAATCAAAATTGGGTGAATGGTGTAGGAATTACACCCATTTTTATATTTGGTGGTCCCAATTTTAGTGGCAAAGTATTTGGACAAACTAACATAATCATGAACTAAATTGTGAGTTTCAATACTTGGTTGCAAATCCTTTGCAGTCTGGCTGAAGTCTGGAACCCATAGACATCACCAGATGCTGGGTTTCTTCCCTGGTGATGCTCTGCCAGGCCTGCACTGCAGTGTCTTTAGTTCCTGCTTGTTCTTGGGGCGTTTTGCCTTCAGCAAGTGAAATGCTGCTCAATTGGATTCGGGTCAGGTGATTGACTTGGCCATTGCAGAACATTCCACTTTTTCACCTTAAAGTCTTGGACAATGACCCGAAGCATACTGCGAAAGCAGCCCATCTGCACTGTGAAGCACCATCCAATGAGTTTTGAAGCATTTGGCCGAATCTGAGCAGATAATACAGCCCTAAACACTTCAGAATTCATCATGCTGCTTTTGACAGCAGTCACATCATCAATAAATACAAGGGAACCAGTTCCCTTGGCAGCCATACATGCCCATGCCATAACATGCTTCAGAGATGAGCTGGTGTGCTTCGGATCATGAGCAGCTCCTTCCCTTCTCCATACTCTTCTCTTACAGATCAACTTGTACCAGAATGATGGGTTCTCATCTGTCCATAGGAAGTTGTTCCAGAACTGTACAGGGTTCTTTAGAAGTTTTTTGGCAAACTAATCTGGTCTTCCTGTTTGATGTTTACATATTGTGGTAAACCCTCTGTATTTACTCACTTCAAAGGTGAAGTCTTCTCTTGACTTTGACACAGATGCGCCTACCTTCTGGAGGGTGTTCTTGATCTGGCCAACTCTTGTGAAGGGGTTTTTCTTCACCAGGGAATGAATTCTTCTGTCATCCACCACAGTTGTTGTCCGTGGTCTTCCAGGCCTTTTGGTGTTCCTGAGCTCACCAGTGTGTTCTTTCTTTTTAAGAATGTACCAAATTGGCCACACCTAATGTTTTTGCTATCTCTCTGATTGGTTTGTTTTGATTTCTGAGGTAAAAATGAAGGCAAAATGCCCCAAGAACAAGCAGGAACTAAAGACCGCTACAGTGCAGGCCTGACAGAGCATTACCAGGGAAGAAACCCAGCATCTAGTGATGTCTATGGGTTCAGATTTCAGGCAGTCATTGACTGCAAAGGATTTGCAACCAAGTATTGAAACTCACAATTTAATTCATGATTGTTAGTTTGTCCAAATACTTTTGAGACCCTTAAATTGGGGGGACCACATATAAAAATGGGTGTAATTCGTACAGCGTTCACCCAATTTGAATGTAACTGCCCTCAAAGATGAAAGTCTACACTTAAAGCACATATTGTTTCCTTTCAAATCTATTTTGGTGGTGTACAGAGCCAAAATGATGACAATTGTGTCACTGTCCAAATATTTTTGGACCTAATGGTATGTATGTGCCATAGTAGTTTAAAGAATGAATCATTTCTGCTTTTAGATTTCTCTTGTATTAAACAGACTTCTAATGTAAAGGTTTTCTATGTTCACAACCTTGAGAAAAGAAAAGACATTACATGTATTGATTACAAGATAAAGGATACTTATATTATGGCTGAAAACCTATAGATAGATAGTTGGTTTGAGGTAGAGCAACAAAAGTTATCAAATTTATTTGTGTGTTTTAAATCCTCTTCTTGATGTTTTGTCTGTTATATAGTTAAAATTGTATTAATCACTGGAATAAAAAAACATGCATGGTGATGTATTCTGTCTGGTGCGTCGTTTAGTCAAAACAGTGTGTTGATGTGGGTGGATGTTGCATCTTGTGGTCAATTTAAAGTAAAAAAATATATAAGCAAATAACTTCAATGCTATTGGAGAAGTACATTTTAAATGATTTGATAAAGATTTTGGCTTCTCTGTTGGATTATACAATTCTGTCCTACATATCAGACTAGGAAGGTTACATGCCTTACAACTTTAACAGACCAGGTAAGCAGTGTGGAAAACCAAACATGCAGGTCTTGGTATTCCCAGACAGACTCAAAATGAAACTTAAAATAAACAGTCTTACTTCTTTCTTAAAGAATGTAATAAAAACTGAATTAACAAACACGATACTATGTTAAATATCATTTGGCATCAGCACTGTAAAAAAAAAAAAAAAAAAGGTTGCATCCTGATTTGATTCTTTAAATTAATTAAAACAGGTAGGTATTAAAACTCTATTTTAATTCTACTCTTAGGTTGCTTGCAAGCTTATAAGATTGCTATTTTAGTTATTTATCCTGATTATGTATAAAAACATCATGCAGACTTTATTATTCACATAGTCTGTTAATCTGTGATTTCCCTGAAGTGCAGGCTTGTCTGAACTGCTCACTTGGACTCCCATCCATGTATATCGGGCACAGAAGTGTTAGTGTGAGAACTTCAGGCTATTGGTGTCTGCCTAACCCCTTTCCCGCCACCTGTACTGTGACAGGTTTCATATCTAATCCAATATTTGTTGGACAAGTGGAGAAGTCAAGCACTATTGTACAATAAGCTGATTAAGTACTTTATGTTTCATCCATCTGGTCATTTTTCGACACAAAAGTGTGGCCTTTCAGCGGTTGTCAGCACAGGTCAATTGTTCCCTTTTGACAACAATGACGGAGGTTTGACGGGCCGTTGGGCTGATCTTTTTTTTTTTTTTTTTTGTCTGAAGCCATCACCATAGCCGCCTCCGAGAACACGTCACCCTGCTCTCCCCTCAGCCACACTGCTCTGTTTGAAGACTTGACAGCTCATTTGTTAACTTGTGGCTACTTTGTGCTAGGTAACCCTCTCTGAAAGCACCATGCTTTGCTTTATTTTGGAGGTTCCCTGAGACCGCATACAATGTTTAAGTGAACAGTCCGCATATTTTAAAGGATTTGCAGAAATGCAAAATAGGTGTCTGCAGTTAATACCATTTTTATAATTTTACAATACTTGGGGATGCTTAGTACAGTGGTGTCTGTTTACAGTAATGTGTAGTGTTTTGTACTTAAATACAGAAAGATGAGATTTGTCTGGGTCTTTCAGCAGAAAAGCCGTATACAGTATGTGGCTTTAGAAAGCTTTGGTAACTGTGTTGCCAGCTTTCTGTTAATTCGTTGATTTTTGCACTTGCCTCATCAAGAAGTGTTGAGGTATTCCAGGAAATAGATATGGTGCAGAGAAGCTGCCTCGTCAAAAGAAGGTTCTGTTAGTGACCGTCATCCAAGTTTGGAAGCTCTCCACATGTCTGTGCAATTGATAATAAGCTTGGTTTCTACTGTACCAACTATTAAGGCCTTCCTTGTTGTCAACTAATGTACTACAGTCTTTAAAGATGGTTCACATTTACTCAGTGAAATAGCCTCCGTTCTTGGACTGTTTTTTTTTTTTTTTTCCTCCCAATGTGAAGTCAGACATTTTCTGAGAATAAATGCGTTGTATAGCTGATTTAAGTAATACTGAGAAATATTAAGAACAATACAAGGGTGCGGGTTCCTGGCTGGGTTCAAGGTTATAAAACGAATCGATTTAAAACAAAACTGAGCTGTTGAGTTTGAGTGCTTCTACAGGGTGAAACTTCAGAAAAGGAGCTTTAGCATTATGCCCTCATTTTCAATGTCTTTTATATCCATTATCTCCCTCATAGTAGAGGGCTCACCTCTTGTGAATGTATTTTGAATAAGATGAATCAGGACATCTGAATAGATGCATATGAGCTCTGCAGCAACAATGCTGCCTTTCATTCACATAAGCCTATTATTGGAAACATCTTTAGAGATAGTATTTATTTATTATTGAAGGTGTAGGCCCTCCTTCAATTTAACATGCGTGCTGTTTGCATTGAGAATGGTAAAGCCCTCTCGGGGCTATATTGTGTTTTGCTGAAATAAAAAATAAAAAATGGGGGGAGCGGAAAGTGGGATAGCAAGTCTGCAGTTTTGGTAATGCTGCATTGTCCGTCTTAAGCAAAGGGGTGTTATGTAAAAAATAATGGTAATGTTTATGTATACATATACACATTTATGTTAATAGTAATTTTGGATGTTCATCACATGAGTGTTAGAGTAGATGTCTGGCACAAGGACCCAAAAGAAATGGGGGGGAGGAAAACTGCTCCCATGGGGTTAGTGCTTATAATATGATTGTAGAACCACATGGGTGGATTCTCCAGAATACTTAACAGCAGTAGGTTTGACACGGTCATAAGAGCTACCAAATTAAATCTTTGACTTTTTTTTTTTAAACTTAGGTGAGCCCAGTATAGAATGAAGCTCTGGTGTTGTGTTTTTGTGTCTTGCTGTGTGATCAATTGTATTTTCACTTTTGATGTCCTCAGCTCCCGCCACAGCGCTCTGGTGCCGGCTCTGTGGACCACCGAGGTGCAGGACTGGGAGATCGAGTGCATGCGGAGCTTGGTTCTGGAGGAAGACCGAGAGGAACCTGGCCCAGGTATGGTCTAAATTGCTCAAGCTTCGACCTACCGTCGGATGATGAAGGAAGGCCCAGGGCATACGAGTCACTCCAATGACATATGATAGTCTGGTATCTTTGAGGAACCGTGTCTTTTACCATTGAAAGCAGGTGCTCCTCCAGGGCATACAGGTTTAATGTCACACGGTGTGATATATATATTTTTTTTTTTCTCAAGATTTAAGATGATAAGGTATTTTGGAAAAAAAAAAAAAAATCTTGATTCGGGCCATTGATTGTTTCTGCATAATGTCGCCTGCATTATTTGATATTTGTAGGAGTGATTTTATTCAATGTGCCAGTAAATGAACGTGAGCTGTGTTTATTATATTAGTCAACAGCATATTTCCCTCATGCACTCTGAAAGCTATTGTCAGTATGAGCTCTCTGGAACTACAAACTGTTCTGGGTAATGTTTTTGTAGGAGCTCTGTATGTCAGTCATGATGTTGGAATCTGTCCTGACTTGGATAATGATTTTGTGAGTTTTAAAAATGCTGTAGAGGTCATATTTAAATATAAAATGCAGAGGGGATGGTACAATGTAATATAGTGCAACTGAATATATGCTGCTGTACTGTATTCTGTTATATATTTTTATTTTAACCTAAACTTCACCATCTTTATGTAGGGGGATTTAATATTTTTCCAACAAAGATTCAAATGAAGGCCTTATCCTTATGTTAAATATCTTTAACAATTCATATATTTTTAACAATTAAAATGTCTGAGTTTCACAGTCTTTACAAGTAAAGATGTCTTAATGCTGAAGCAAAAATACAATTATGTTTTGTAGGATCAGTACAGTGCGAAGAACTGCACAATTGCAGTATGCAATTTGTAATGAGAGAACAGATTGTTGTAAAGGTCAAGTGTAAAAATCTTACAGTTGTAACAACGTTTTTACTGGCCCTCCCGACTTATTTGAAAGAATCACTCCAACAGTTCTGCAGTCACTCTCTGTACATTTGTAGTTCCTTTCCCATTATGGGAGATCGCAGGTTATTTCTCATTATTTCCAAGGAAAGGCACAGGTCTGGCCTGCAAGCATCCTTGTTTTATCTTTGTCTGCTGTCATGAAGGGTAATAAAACATTGATCTTCTACTTCGCTTGCTTGTTGTTGAGGTTACCAAATTTGATTTACTCTTGTCAGTCATAAATCTCTAATTGTTTGCTAAGTAAGCTTGCTCACTTCAACAAGGGCTGTTCTCAAATATCTGTTGTGCTGCTGGTGTTTTAAACTTGTCTGAACAAGTAGATCTGAGGACCATATATTTTGCTGCTCAACAAGCTATCCCCCAATGTTAAATTCACCGTTGAAAGCCCTCATACACTGCAACATAGCCTCCATTGCCTATGGAAATTAGAAAACATTTTGTTTAGTAAGATGTAGACAAGCAGTCAATAGATGTGACCCCGTGGTATTTTAAGCAGAAGATAAAATTTCACAGATTCTGCCATTCAGCTGCTGTGTGGTAGTGGGTGCCTACAATACCACTATTATTCCACCCCCTGTCTTTGCTGCAAACTGACTGAGATAAGATCTTGAGCTGATATTGTTTGTTCTTTCTATGGGCTCTGTTGGCAAAGGGTTTACTGCAGCCAAAATAAAATTTAAAAGGAATTTCCCCATATGGAAAGACAATAGTAAGAGTTTATTTATGTTTTCCCCTGGTTGTTTAGAATGCTGCATCCTTACATTTAAAGAAGTTAATTACTGCACATTATCAATTCACGTTATGGCTGCTTTTTTTGTTTTTCTATTAAAGCTCCATTACAATAAAAACTCGTATGCGAATTGCTCTTTACCCCAAGTCCTTGAAAATGTTCTGCAACAGGGTTCTTGTTATATTAGATGATGCCCTTTTTCAGATTGGACCAAAACCCCCAGCCATGACAAACATGCAATTGTGGAATAGAGGATCAAAGTCAAAATGGTTTTTCATTATTTTATCTCCATACAGCTCTGATTACAGTAGGTTTCTTTTACTTGAACAAAGCATTGACATTCTTTCAATGTGTGAAACTCACTGTTTTTGGTATTATTTCAAACGGGGCTGTATTGATACTTATGCCTTTTTTTCTTTTTCCTCGAGCACATCTTTAGAGTTCCGTAAATTGAATACCATATATCTGTTGCAACTACAACTGACTTAAATATATATATATATATATGTTCCTCAGGTGATCATATTGGTGGCCCCGACAATAAATCTGAGTCACAGTTTTGGCTATGATCTTAAAGGGATTCTCTAGCTGCCCTTGAATTCCCCGGTACTGTAATGCATTCTCTACTTGAGCGGCCTGTCTGACATGAGTCACAGACTTCCAGACAAAAATACATTCCCAGAAGCCTTCTGAGGGTCTTGTTGCATTGCCATTGGGGGTGGTGTGCGAGTGTGTGTAAGTGTCGAGCCTAATGAAACCTCAAGTAACATGTTTTACTACCATAGTCTTCTCCCCTAGCATGGTGACTCACTGACTAAGCTGTCGGCTCTTGTTTCCTGGAAGGGGGAAACTCTCGTAGTATAAGTTTAGGCCTGCTCAAATGGAGCAGTATAGACCATGTTGTCTAACCTCCACCTATTAGCCAACACGGAAACCTTGAGATCAGCCTCTGAAATAATCCAGATTTCTCCCTTTCTCTTATCATTTGACTCATTTTAATAAAATACAATTTGAGGAAGATCCCTTCAGTTGCAAACTTGAAACTGACATACAAAATGTAAAACTGTAGAGTAGATAAGTGGTCACAAATTTCCCTCTCATCATATCTGGAGTCCAGGGTTTGTGATTTTTAATACTAACCTTTGTCGATTTGTAATAAAATCAAGGCGGCAGTTAGGGCTGATAGAGGTGTTAGATGTATTACTGTTGTCTGTATATATAATCACTTAGTTGTCCTTTTTGTGCCTTGCTAGCCCCTTTAGGTGCTGTAGTGTTGAATCTCTGATGAATAAGTCTAACGGGTGGCTCCGAAGTCACTCTTCCAGATGATGGCCAAAGCCTTTGAGCCAGCCATGGCCCTGCTGAGAAATGTAGACACGGAGCCAGTGGGATCACAGGGCAGGCACAGCTTGTGCTTGTGTAAGTAGCCTGACTGTACTCGGACGATGTGGTACGTGGTTGGCGTCATGGTTCGGTGCCTTGGCAGGGGAGAGGCATTCAGAGATTCCTATCTGAATCAAGGCTCAGACCCCAGTCACTGTAGCAATTGTATTCCAGTGCAGTGACTGCACAGCTGGCTGCCCCCATACTGCTTCCTGTCCTCTGGGCCTCATTTGTCTGCGAGCTGATGAATGTTTAGATTCCCCTCCTCAGATGGCTGCTTTCCTCCTTTTAGCACCTGTGGAGAAGGAGTGGGATTGATCTGGCGTGGGACGGTGTGCATACGCAGGGAGAGAGAATATGCCAGGGAGAGAAATCCCCTGGCTTAGATGTGATTCTACAGACATTAAAACCAAATGAAAAGATCTAGAAATGCTGGTGAGTTCTAGAATGAAAACAAACCATCAATGATTTTATTGGTGCCTAATGCACTCTAATAGCTTTGTGAGAGTTTGTACTTCAGTTTGTTGGGTAAAAGGATGCGTCTTTGAGAAAATGGGATCTCATTTAAAACCAAATCAATCCTCATGTAAAAAAAAAAAGTGTGTGTGTGTATGTATGTATATGTATGTATGTATATGTGTATGTGTGTGTGTGTGTATATATGTATATATATAATATTTATATGTTAGTGACCCCATTTTTGTATCTTTTACATATGCACTAAGCTGGAAAACATTTATTTTTAACTAGGGAAAGCAAAACATTACATTTCTTCTAAGCTGTCTTCAGTGGTCTTATGAGTTTGCACATTTTTACAGAAATTAATTTTGTTGGCTTGACATCTTAAATTATGAAGACAACATTAAAATAATTTCCTGTGCTGCAGAAGAAGGAAAGGGAAACTGGGCCTTGGAGAGAGTTTTTGTTAAAGTTTTAGCTTGAAAAGTGTTACTAATGAAGCGCATGCTGTGGTCTTTTGTTCACTCCTCAGAGAGTGAGCTGTCACATCAACAAGCCACAAGAAAGCTCAAGACAGCCGAGTTAAGCGAAAAGGATGGCTTGGCTTGAATACATAATTCACTCACCAGTGTTTTTTTTTTTTCCCAAGCAGGTCGCAGGCAAGCTTCACCTGTTTGCAAATGCACGATATCTTACTATTACTTACTATTCCTCCCTTTATGGCAGTTTATGCCATTGCAATTATAACACATGCGTTTAATATTTCTGTGTTTACTTTTGACACGAAAATGTACCCTGTGTCAAACCTAACCTCTAATGTTATGTTTTGGTCTTGATTGAAGGTTGGCCTCTGCTTAGAGTTAAGTTTTATTATGGACGCATTGTAAAGGCTAGAATGGTTATACTTTGACTTTTTAAGCCAATGAGGGTTAAGCTTTGGGCTGGGCTAGGATCAGGATGAACCTAGGATTCTATAAAGCTGGGGTGTCTAAACTACGGTCTGGGGCCAGATACAACCAAATGGTTAACTAGGTTTATGTAGCCAAATATTATGTTGCATATATTTTTATTTATTTATTCCATCTTGGAGTACTCTGTGGTTGGAACAGCCGCCAGGCATTGTGGTTTAAAGTGAAAACGTTCTATCCAGGTAACTTTTTTCCACCAGCAATTGGAACTGATAGACATGCAGTGCGGTGACGTGCTTCGTTGTCGCCCACAGCAGCGCCCTGTCGCGCAGTTCTACTGCAGCCTGGACCAGACCAGGTTCGCTCATTTTAGACCTCACGCAAAGAGGATGCTCAGTTCTTTGTGAGCAGACATTCTCTCTCGTGACTCTGAACAAAAGTCAGCTGAGAACCAGTTTGAATGACTCCCATCTACGGGATAATCTGCGAGTGACAACGACCAACTTTTCACTTGACTGTAATGACAGACTTGGCACCACGTCACATTTTCACTGCTCAAATTAGTTGTGACACTAGTGGATCAGTTCCTCCAAGACAAGACTAATGATTTGATCAGGCTATAGTGAGGATAAGTCCTGTGCCTGTTTTATTTTATTTTTTATTGTATGCTATGATGATTCTGATGCTGTGATTAGTAGGCTCTTAATTACATTACTATTTTGTCAATGATCTGGCATACCAATATGGAAACCACGTTTTTTTTTATGTAGACCTTCCCAGTCCTTTTTTTTTGTTTTGTTTTCTATGATTTCATACTCCATTCACCCCACCACACAGATGCAGTGTTTAATGTTATTGTATCTGTGTGCAGGGCTGGGCGATATTGACAAAATACAATATCGCGGTATTTTTCACATTTTTGACGGTATGACGGTATTTTTTAATGGCCATTTTATACTGTTCATAAAGCAAATGTAATTCAATGTCAGTTGTGTCCAATTATATTTCCTGTCCTGTGTCAATTGTCTTGAAACCAAATCATGTCCACGGTATCGAAGACACACCTTTATTTGGGACAGATTCACTAGGGTCAATTTGCTGTGAAGTTTCAGCCGCACTACTCTCCTCCATCTCATCATCGTTGATTGTGCATTTATCACGTTTCTTTGTTTGTCAACACGCAATACCAAAGTGATTTTTTTTTCGATATTTGGCTGAGGCGCATTCATTCCAGAATAAGGGTTGCCTTTGAGAAGCGCAGATCTGCGCAGAGATTCAGAGATGCGTGTTCCTGCAGTGCTTCTGCGTGACGCCACTAAGACCCAGCCCCAGAAATCTGCGCAGAATCGCACAGCGCAGCGCAGCTCTGAGACGCTGCTGCGGGAGGCGAGCTGTGACTGTGAATAAAAGATTATTCTACTGCTGCCCCCTTGTTAGTGGAGACGAATGTCAACTTTCATTACACAGTGAAGCCGTGAAGAGTTCTGTCAAAACCATTGATATAGAAATCTAGATCAACACTTGTCAATGCTTTATTAAATAATTGCATCAATTATTTTTAAAAATGGAATGTAAATCTATGATGCACAATAATTAAGTTGTTACTTAAATGATTGGCAATTCTATTTTTTAAAATAAATCAAGGTGGTCGCGCAGTTCTGCGCAGATATGCAGGATCCAACCTATTCTATTGGAAATAGATTTGTGGAAATTTGCATTACACCAACACTAGATGCGTCTCATGTCAGTGCAGTAAAGCAGCCGGCACAGCAGGTTGTGCGATATCCGAACACGATCCAGTTTATTGGTAGCTGAATGCTATGAATCAATGACACAGTAAATTATTCAAAACTTTAAAATACCGATATGAAGGTATAGTAAAAGTCCAAACCGGTCCCTAAATGAATACCGGTATATCGTTTTTTATGGTATACCGCCCAGCTCGAGTAATTATTTGCTTTGTGTATGCAGCACTTAAAAATACTCAAACTTTCACATCTGGCCCATTGAGAAAACAGTTTTTTATACCCCTGCTATAAGGGTTAGTCCTGCATTTCTAAGAAGGATGGAGTTTAAGATTGGGTGTAGCATCCATTCTGGTGCTGGCTAGGGCTTGGATTTCTACCTAGTTTAAATGCTAATAATGGGTCTGGTATCTTGCTGGTGTATTTCACTGAATGTCCAGTCTTTTAATTTGTCACAGTCTGGCATAAAGGTTTGGAACATGATTTAGTTGTCAGGTGGATTGATATATAACAGCTGTTTTGGGTAGCTGAAAAAATGTTTCACAATAATAATAATGAATACTAAATGTAATGTTGTTATTATTTTTGTCATTTAACTGACGCTCTTTTCCAGGGCTTACATTTGTACACATTTTATACAGCTGGGCATTTTACTGGAGCAATCCAAGTGAAGCACCTTGCTCAAGGTAACAACAGCACTGCCCCACCTGGGACTTGAAGGTGGGGTCACTCCATTGTGACCTGCTAAAGCCTCCCAAAAGACGACGTCTGACCAGCCTTTCTCTATTTTCTTTATTCCGGATTTCAAATCCTACAGATCTTTTACATTGCTATATTAAGCTACTATTATTATACCTCCAGTTCCTGCTTTGCTCTAGATAGAAATGGATATATTCACATGTCTGTTTGGCTTATGCTGTCATTAACGAACATGTACTTGATTTGGTATCCCACAAGTATTCATTGTCATTGTTATTATTTTTTCATTTTTTATCATATACTTTACTACTAATCTGCAGCTGTACTTTGAAGATGTATTATAAAGCAAGAGAGATGCAGAGGTTGAGAGGATTTGGATCAGTTGCTTATTTAAAATCCTATTTGGAGAGCTTGCATTTTGGATCAGGCAGTTAAAACATGTTCTCGTGTGCTCACGGTTTTTCTAGGAAACGTAAAATAGTGATGTAGCTTCCAACTCTGAAAAATGTACACAAAACATCTGATATAGGAAACAATGATTAAAAAAAAAAAAAAAAAAGGATTATTCATTTAACGAGGAACTCTTGGCTAAAATGCTTAACGATGTTTTTGTTTTTAAAATGTATATTGATTACTAAACTTTCACAAGAATTCAGCGATATTCTAGCATTTCTCAAACTGTGCTAAGGATCCCCAGAATTTCAGATTTTCAGATATCCTCGGATGAGTGGCAGGTTAGCTTTAATCTGTGAAATATTCTTGGCCACTTTGTACATTTCACTTTGAATTGCAAATGCTCTATTTTTCTTATGACCTCTTGTGCAATAGGGGGACCCATTTGCTACTTCTTTACTAGTGAATCTGATTACACACTTAACTACTTTTTATCCTTTGATATAGCGGCTGCTTGGGGTTTTTGATATAGAAATATACAGTGTGATATTATCAAACAACCTTGCACAATGGGGCTGTAATATTGACACTGTACTTGAGATAGAAATGTACTTATCTAACAGGCACACAAACCATGCAGGTGAGCTAGAGTTTCTCTGATAAGTCATGAGGCACGTAGTGAAATCGAAACTTGTAAACCAGCCTGCTCTGTTTGAACTGTAGTCGAATACTTCTTTTACCTCCTTCGTCAGCTTTCTGGTGAAAACAACCAGTATATAAACGCACCAGATGGATTTTTTTTTTTCAAGTTGCTTAGAGAACATCTTTAAAGGTTAAAATACATTTAGTGGGTTTCTGAGCTCCCTTTTAAATAGTAAATCATATAAAAGGCCTGTTGTTAGTTCAACTATATCACTCCTAGGGCTAAAATGCTGCCAGTGAGAAATTTCTCTGTAACCTAAGAAAGCTTGTTGCTCCAGATAGGTGGTTCCCTTGAGATCTACCCAGTGCCTAAGCTCCCAGGGCTAGTGCTTTCATGAGTCCAATTGTTTTATTCTCACATTCGCTTTTCTGTGGGTTTATATTTATCAAGACTCACACGCTACTCCGCATGATTTATTATTTTATGACAAAGATATTATTACACTCCATCCAGTTTTTAAATTAAAGCCAGATTGTAGCCTTAACAAACTCATCCAGCCTTTTGACCCTTGACAAACGAGAGATCAATAAGAGATCTTAGGCCAGGTTAGAAAGGTGAAATTCCTATACAAAAAAAAAAAAAAGTGACAACCCCCCCCCCCCCATTCTTGTTGGAGAGTGCTGAGAGTTGCATGTTTAAACAGACCCTTATCCTGAAATGGTCCCAAATCTGTTTTGAAAATTCAATCCACGAAAGGTGGCACCTCAAAGTAAGCAACCGGAGTGATGCCATAAATGTACCTACTTACTACTCTGCATGTTGCAGTTTTTATGTTTTGTGTGCACTGTAATTAGCAAAAATAATGTTTTTTGTACCATCGCTAATGCCTGTCTTTGTCTGTGGCCCTGGGCAGGAAATTAGGCACATGAAATATTACAGAATTAATGTGAGATCTGTCAGGCTTGGTCAATGTGAAGCTGGAAATGTATTTTTTGGACAAAGCAAATAGTCTCATGATAGCAGTTAACTGAACACTGATAATTTGAAATGCCCCCATGACGCTTTTGCTTCACTGTCTAATCTCATTAAGAGGATGTGTTTAGCAATTTTGCTGATTCATGTGTGAGTATACTACCTTTTCACATGGAGCTCATTGAATTTTAACCCTAAAATACATGAATATATGATCTAAAAGGCTGAAATAACTCAATGGGTTTTCTGTGGCTGTTTCTTCATGTATTTAATTTTTTTTTTTTTTCAGATAGTCAAATGTATATATGTGTGTATATGTATATTAGTTTAGTTGTTATTGCAAATCAAATATTGTATTGAAAATGGATTTGCACACTTTCTTTTGTAATGTCTATCATGTTTACTTTGCTGCTGCACACCTGAATTCATGCTTTTCTCTTAATATGTGAATCGTATTTTTATTTTTTTATTTTTTATAATCTACCCTTCTAAATTCTTTGTTCCTGTATCAGGGCTTTGTTCAGACAGATGTGCAACTCTAAAAGTTTGCCAGTAGTACTGGCAGGAGCAATTTTCCCTATGTGTGTGTGTGTGTATATATATATATATATATATATATATATATATATATATATATATATATATATATATATATATATATATATATATATATATATATATATATATATAATTACACAACTTCCGTATTTGTAGAAATAATTCTATTTGCACACTCTCTCTGGCATACAGTAGTGCACTCTGTCTAGAATCAGTTGAGGCATTAATTCTCTTCTTGCAGTTTTTGAAAGTTGCTCTCTTACCTTATGTTTTCAACCCACTGAAGTGTACCAATCTACACGTTTCTACTGTTTTTAAAAATAAAAAGTTATGAATCAGTGAATTCAGTGTCTAGCAACTGCATCCTCCATGGGTGATTTGTGCTGCAAGTTGTTTGCCTTTGTGTTTAACTACCGTGTTAGACGCTCGGCTTGTGTATTTTTTCTTCTACCTTATGTTCCATTTATTTTGGCACACTGTGGTAGGTCATAAGTCATAATAAATCTACATTAAACGGGAAATTGATGGAGGTGGAAGTGCAGCTGACATTGCATGAACTAAATTGCCTACAAAAACAAGGGGATGGAGACGGATCGGTTGTGGCTTATGTTTAATTTGTTTTGGTTTATTTTTGTATTTAACTTATTTAACAAGTATAGCAGGCCTTATCTAAGAAGCATTGTATTCATCACTGCAGTGTATACAAAACAAAACCCCTCCACTACCGAACCCCCGGTGTCTCGGATGACAGACACTTCGTCTGACTGATCTCCTAAGGAAAGTTTTTAAATCCGCAGCATATGCGGAGAAGAGATCTTTCCAGAATTAAGATATTTATGGAGTTCTTTATTCATTCACTTTTGATACTGAAGATATTTGTGTTCTTTATGGTGGCAGTTCTTGGCATGCATTTTAATTGTCACACACTGGAGCACTATACAATTTTTTTTTTTTTTATTGACATCCTTCCACTTCCTCACTCCCCCCTTTTTGTTCTGGGGGGAGGTAGAAAAAGCCGTGATTTTTGGCTCTCAAGCCAGTCTTTGAATCAGAAGCTATACTTTAGGAAACTTTTCTTATTATGATTACTTTCTCTTCCCACTTCTCACTTTACCAGCAACTTGAATTTAAATTGGTCCCAGCAGGGAGCTGTATAGACCTTATTCACTGAGAAAGTCTTCAGAAAGTCAGAACTGCCTTTTGTTTTAGGAAAAGCGTGTTCTTGGAAGCATGTTCCTTCCTTCAAACCCCCCGCCCCCCAAACAAAAAAGAAACAATTGTGCTACATTTGTATTCACACTATTTAATATTTATTTCAAGTGGAATTACTCTCAAAGTATGTATTTTAAAACCATTAGTTACTTTCAAAGTCAAGAAAATATTTGATCTTGCATTCTTTCGATGTCCTGCTAATGGTTAAGAAGAAATATATTTCTAATTTCTTAACATTTTTAAGGGACCTGTGAGACATCCTAGGTCATTGTATTTTAATACTAACTAACTTTGGATTAATGTTAAAATGTGACTGCCTAAGAATATTAAACATGGTGGTTTCGGTATCTTGCTTAAACACAATATTTAATACAAATGTTATGTGGGATTTGCACCAAGCAATAGAATCATATCCTTTGGGAGAGACTCTTCAATTGACTTTAAAGAGTTTTTCTTTTTCATTTTATTAAATTATACATATAACCTTCATATTCTGAAAATGGTAAACTGTGATAAAATGTATTCATGTCACAAAGGAATTCCATAGGCTTCTCGACACACATTATGCGTAGAAGCCTCAAGGTAAGAATATTTGAAAACATTAGTGTAATTGTGCCTACAAATCCTTTTGAAATGGGCCCTAATGAGTCCTCACTTTATCCAACAAAGAACATTCCACTTAATCTTATTATAGGGATATTGCTTTCAATA
>NC_089853.1:2810000-2845000 GCF_036373705.1 Amia ocellicauda
GTATGTATGTATGTATGTATGTATGTATGTATGTATGTATGTATGTATGTGTGTGTGTGTGTGTGTGTGTGTGTGTGTGTGTGTGTGTGTATATATATATATATATATATGCACATTTCAATCGCATGCCAGATTGTGTCCTTGCCAATGTGAAGACGCGACATGGGTAGTGCCTTTTGATTAATTTTGGTATTGTCTTTCAGGTATCATCGATAAACAGAGTCCTCCGCAACCTGGCTAGCGAAAAGCAACAGATGGGTGCAGATGGCATGTATGACAAGCTGAGGATGCTGAACGGTCAGACGGGGACATGGGGGACCCGGCCGGGCTGGTACCCCGGGACCTCGGTGCCAGGGCAGCCCAATCAAGGTAGGAACAACCACTGGATTATTAAGATATTAAAGTATTAGTCTAAATTATAGCAAAATGTATATTATGAAGAACGTGTACTTGAAATAACGTTGGTACAATTATTATTATTATTATTATTATTATTATTATTATTATAATTAAGACTCAGTTACATTTCTTTGGAAAGCCATCGATTTTTAAAATTGCTACTGTCGGATTTTTACGCAGCCTCCAAATGATGTAATTTATTATAGTAAAACGTGCAATCAATAATAATAATAATAACAATAATAATAATATTTTAGTACTACTACTACTACTACTACTACTACTACTACTACTAATAATAATAATAATAATAATAATAATAATAATAAGGATAAATCACATATATAGCCATTTCGGAATTTTGCTTTAATAATTGTAGAAATCTCTCAACTTTCAGTCTACGGAAACCAGCATGTTTCTATGAGGAATATGCAGATCATTCTTTTTTTCAATCTTTTGTATATTTTGGAGTGATGAAAAAATAATGCACAAAATCAGCAGCTACTGAACTGACCTTCTGTGTAGGAATGTAAAATGATTTATTATCCAGGACGACCTCTTGTCTTTCTGTTATTTAATAAAGTAAGTTGTAGCCTATTCATTTTTCTTTTTTTGTATGATTATTGTATAAGACAATGCCAATTAGATTTTGTTCCGAGGAAATGAATGTGAAGTTGCAAAATCCGTTCCTTCAATGCTCTCTCTGTCCGAGTTAAGACTGTGCGTGACAGTGGTCAATCTTTTCAGTGGAGGTGTCCATCCAACAACCTGCATTTTGTCCGGTCCCCCCCCCCTTAGAAAAAAAAATCAGCAACAGTGTGCGGGATATCTGGTACAAAGGATGTTTCTGTCACACGCAAGAATTTGTTATGGGAACAATCCTGTCGCTATGTAATTGCTCATTAGAGAGCGTTTTGTTTCTCATTAAGGCGACATGAATAAGCGTCTAGTTGGAGGAGACAGCTGTAGAAATGGTCCACAGGAGACCCCTGGACACGATATGGCACCGCTTGCCAATTAGACATGTCAGGTTTAAGAGAACTAAACAATATCAGAAGGACACTATCAACATATAGAAAATACTTTCTGAAGCCTTTTCAGAGCAACAGCCTGAAAACCTATACAGAAGAAATACACTAGGAATTTCTTCTTCTTCATCATCAAAATAATAATAATAATTATGATTATCAGTATTATTAAAAATGTGTTTTATATTATGTTTTTAAAATACGTGTTCAAATTGAGAGTTAGTGTCTCTATCCAAATGCACTGATAAGCAGAACTAACGCAGTTGAAGGCTGGCCCTAGAGGGACCCAGAATTGTATGATATTGATTGTTATGATGCTATTGTTGTGCTGAAAATGAACCATTGAATAAGGCTAGGTATTTCTCTTTAGTATGGAAAGTATATAATCAAAGTAAGATATAAAGTCGTTATATTAGGAAGACGATGATTCTTTGGTTATTCAATTTCTCCGCCCAAACTTCAGATTCAGGTCAAGTCAACACATTCATCATAATGACATGAAGGCAGTTTTTCAGAAATACTTTTTTTTAAGAATAATGTGATACTAAAATCTTATCTTCTTCACGTTTTTATTTTGTATAAATGTAATAATTCTTAGTGTGTTGAAGGAAATGTGTCCGATGGGCTATTTGCTGAACTCAATTGCGGTGCGGTGCGGTGCGGTGCGGTGCGGTGCGGTGCGGTGCGGTGCGGGCTGGAGAGGCGGCGCAGCTCCACGGCGTCCGCAGCCTCGTTAGAGACCACAAGCCCGGAGGCGGATTCCCACTAAAGCTGCTATAGGGTTCCCCCGATTCATTCAGACCTATTTCAATTAATAAAATCAAATCTCCCGCTGGCTTTAATGAGCAGCTGTCCGTTGTTTTTTAAAACGGGGTTTCTAAAATTCCGAGAGAGGATCATGATGGAAATAATACGATTAAATACAAAACCTGGAATTTACTATTCTTTTAAATGCTTTTTTTGCTTATTAAAAAAGTACTAAACACTACTACTATTACTACTACCAATACTAATATGCTCACGGTTATCAAGACTTAAAACAACATTTTCAGGAATCTTTAGCCGCAGTTCTGTGCATGTTATAATGCTTGGATTCATTAAAATGTTTAATTCTTATAATCTCATAATATACATTTCACTCACATCCAAACGCAAGACTGATTTGAACCGCATATAATTTCGCATAAGGCCGTACATCTTAGTGTTTAGTGTTTGGAGGGGTACGAGATAAAAAAAGGCTCTTTAAATATCATAACTTTATGCAAATATATTAATCCATTAAGGAGTTTGCCTCCCCCCCTACTCATGAGTCATATTTAAAATTAATAAGAAGATGTATATGCATATGAATCTTAATGCTCTTTCCTTACATGGAGTGCGTTTTAGGAGGCTTTAAGAGTCCATTACTCCAAAAGCATAAGGCAGGGTTAGGTCTCAGAGGGGGACAAATATGGTCTCAATCTGATAAATGCCATGCAACAGTGAATAAAATAATGGATACACCGGGAGTGACAGGACCCGAAAAGAGACAACTCTATCCAGGGGAAGAAAAAAAAACTCTCTAGCGGTTTAGTGGTTTTTAGGGATCAGTGTGGCACTTTTTTCTTATCTTTTTCTGGGCTAAAGCCGTCTATAGGATTGAGACACTTTCCCTTTCAACGCACCCTAGACTGTTTTGATCCGGTCTCTATGGCTGAAAGGTGCCGCAATTGGTTTGCTATCTTTTTTGCCTTGTTTTCCGCCTCACTGATTAAGACACTATACGAAACTAAGGCATGATTTTATTTCCCAGCGTCTTTTTTCCCTTTCTCTCTGTTTTTTTTTTTTTTTTTAGAAAACAAATCCTAAACCCAGCGTCAGTGGGTCTAGCTGTGGGATAATAGGACGCACATTCACTCCCTTTTACGGATTAGCCCTAGAAAGCGTAATAGCGCAGACACTGGCTATTGAACGGGCTTTCTTTGGGTCTCTTTCAGAAAGAGAGAGGGAGACATTAAAAGAAGATAACTTAATTGTCTGTCACTCCTTATTTATTGCTGCACTTCATATGAAGATATCTCAACCTCAAAAATGCCTTTATCTGTAAAACAAGGCGTCTGAGATGAAGTACAGGCTACTGTACAACTAGAGCTGCGACTTACATGCAGGTGGGGCGCAAATGCTTTATGGATAAGTAGTGATTCTGGTTCAGGGTGGGGATATATTTATTTATGTATTTATTTTTAACCCTACCCCAGTTAAATGTATTATATACATATTGTGAAAGAGTTAAAGGTAGCAGCAGTATACATTATTAAGGTTAGTCGATACCATGGGATCTTCTTCAAAAAGTACGTATTGATTTACGTATCGACTTTATTCGTTTATTCTTTCTTTTATAAGATAATACGTTGTTGGTTTTTGCCAGATCAGAAACGTATGCTTTTGGCACAAAGTGCAGTTTTTCAAAGGAACGAAATATTTGAATTTGAGAAGTAGTGTGCAGGTGAACTGACTGCAACATTTTAAAAGCGTGGAGACTATATGACATGTGGGACCTATTTGGAAAACATATATAGTGTATATGTTTGAGTTGTTTAAGTGTTACAGTTGCACAGATACCCTTTTGAGTTACTTATACAAATGCACAAAGTCATGTTTGGTTTTCTTTCTTGCATTCGACTTTATGCGCAAAATTGTAGCACTGATTTTCTCCCCATATATCTGCCCTACTATGAACAAGCTGCTTTATTGTTGACCATTTTCAAAGGTTTCCCAGCATGTCCAAATCGTTACCTTGTACACATCAGGTCGACGCTTATAGAAGAAGCTGTCTCCGTTATTGAACACACAGGCACAGGGTATAGAGATGTCCTATTCACAGTGTTTGGGGTGTGCTTTCCCCCTGTCCCTATAGAAAGTATAAATCCTAAATGGCGTTGAACGGGCCAGCCCAGGGGACAGTGATTAATGATAGTAGTGCATAAAGGTTAACATACTGAACTGAAAAAGTCTGTTGACTGGGATCCTTGTGCTACAATGCAGAGCACTGCACGCCTTGAGAGAATCCCTTTGTCGCCTCCTCCAATTGTGCCTTCAAAATCCTGCCCACGAAAGTTTGCCAACCCTCCTGCCCCAAGAGTTTAATAGTTTCCCTTACTCCACTGGCATTGTGTGCCGGTGAAAAGCAGCTCCTTCTATTCAAGTGTTGGTGGTCACCTCAATAGATCTACAAACGCCCATATGGTGACTACTATTGAAGAATCTCACTGTGTAAAAGGGGGAGAAAGTTGGGGTTTTAAAACATTTCAGGGCGCCTGAAAAGGTTTGACCACATTCTGTCACATTTCTCTTAACCCTTTGAGCGCTGCAGCCATTGTGGACCGATGATAAAAGAGGTCTGAGTTAAGGCCTACATACCGAGAAACATGTTCCCACAACATTTGACTACCTGGATAATAGATGATGTTGAAGATGACCATTATTATTATTATTATTATTATTATTATTATTATTATTATTATTATTATTAGTAGTAGTAGTAGTAGTAGTAGTAGTATTCATTTTATTTTTATGTCCAATAATCATCAACATAACATTTTAGTAACTTTACCATAATTTCAAATAATTAGAGCAATCGCTTCAATTCAATCTCACATTCTGCATTTCTCACCAGTCGCAAACATAATACAGACGACAACAAGAACGGACTGTCCTTTAATCTAAATATAAATGTACTTTAACGGGAATTATAGCCTGCTCTTACTGATTATTTAATTATAGCATACCAGACAACACTTTCACTTCCATACAATAGTTGAATAAAATGCTCATGGAAGAAGACAACTTTTATTTCCATGCGCTTGGAAACATTTCCAACGGGAAGAATTTGCATCAAATTATTATTTTTGTTATTATTTTACGAACATCTGTTCAGGTGTCTGATAACACACATAAAAGTATAATACACATGTAACAAAACAGTAAGTTATATGAAGAGAGCTATTGATCTTATATATACAGTGCAGTACTGTACAGCTACTTTAACAAATCACTTAATTTCGCAACTGTATTATTATTATTATTATTATTATTATTATTATTATTATTATTATTATAGGGTTTGGAACAGAAGCGTTTGTGTTTTCTTTGCAGGGTAATTGTTTATATTAGCCTGCAAAACATATTTGTATATTTCCCCCCTTAATCTGTCAGCAAACATTGTTAGCAGTGTTTATGATTGCGTATTAGAGATAGGAGGCACAGAATGCTCTCGGATTTGTTTTGATGCCTTTCTTATTTCCCAGATGGCTGCCAGCAACAGGATGGGGGAGGCGAAAACACAAACTCCATCAGCTCCAATGGAGAGGACTCAGATGAGACCCAAATGAGACTTCAGCTGAAAAGAAAGTTGCAAAGAAACAGGACGTCGTTCACCCAAGAGCAAATAGAAGCGTTGGAAAAGGGTAAGTGCCAAAAGACAACGTTTCATTTCTATTACTCTGTATGAGATACCTATCAAAATCTGTTATTGCTATCTTGCTTTTAATTTCCTTGCTCCTGATTGTTGCATTGATGCGTTAATTAATAAATTATCTCATGTTTAAAAACAAAAAAAGTAAAAACAAATCACGTGTAAAACTAGATACAGACTAATAGCTATAGGTGCAACTTTAACTGGATAGCCTATAATCCTTGCATGTGTGACTTGTTCATATTTGAATGCTTTATTCATATAGCATGCGTGACCAAAATAGGTCGCTTGTAGTTCTACAGTTTGACGCACAGATAGACTATGTATCTCTCTCCGGTGCTGAATGGATAGATGCCCCGGGTTATATAAGCTCATGTTTATTAGCACGATGCTAACGACGTGTCTTCGTTTGCAGAATTTGAAAGGACACATTATCCGGATGTCTTCGCCAGGGAACGGTTAGCGGCCAAAATAGACCTTCCTGAAGCCAGAATACAGGTGAGAGGCTGACTGATGTGGAAAGGTGTTTTAGGGAATACAGATATATCCGCAGATTTGGAAGTATAGGACATGCATACTGACTGCCTGCTATCAGTTAATATAGTACCTGCTTAAGTCGGGGAACCTACTACTATCGACCAACCAGCAAATAAACAATTAACGGGTAGTAGACTATATTGCATCAATCGGAATTGTATTCATTACAGTGGATATGTTGCTTGTGCTTGCAGGTTTGGTTTTCTAACAGAAGAGCAAAATGGAGAAGAGAGGAAAAATTGCGAAACCAGAGACGACAAGCCAGTAACTCCTCCAGTCACATTCCTATCAGCAGTAGCTTCAGTACGAGCGTCTATCAGCCCATCCCGCAGCCCACAACGCCGGGTAAGAGCGCAGACCTGTGTGCAAAAATGCGTTTTTTAATTTCATTTACAAGGGTGAATACAAATTCTAACATAAAAACAAATAGATGAACAGACAAACGAACAACAATGAAACGAGCTTTAAAATACATCCATGCATACATAATGTATAAATATTCATTAGACTTTACTTTTCTTTGAGTAGACAATCTATATTCATAACCATATGAATAAATGAATATTGCAAAAATAAAACAAATTAAAGAGTATTTGGACATTACAGCTGCAGGGGAATCAACACAAGAATAAGAAAAAAAAATCTTACTGAATAATTAACATCAGAGTTCACTAACACTTTATGTACTAGAATATTACTATAGAGCGATATGGGTTTAGTCATCTGCCTGTATTAGACTGGCTTTTCTTGGCACCTGGACTGTAGAGCTCTAATGTTCTTCTCTTTTCTCCTCAGTGTCCTTCACATCGGGGTCAATGCTTGGGAGATCAGACACAGCCCTCACAAACACATACAGCGCTCTGCCACCCATGCCAAGCTTCACCATGGCCAACAACCTGCCTATGCAAGTGAGTGAATTACCCCTGCATAACAGATAACCTGTAGCTATTCCCCAGGAGCATACTTAATCTTCTGGGCAGATCTGCTCCTTTCGATAGATATTTAATGATCAATGCTGTTAATTTGTTACATCAAGTGTCACGTTTAGGATAAAAAATAATACAAATTACAAAAAATAGTGCCTCCTACTTCACTTATTTTTTTAATGTACACCTGAAGTAGTATCCTCTGATTTTAGCCTGGAAATGTGTAAATGTTTGCTGTGTGCATTTTGCAAACCCTGCAGCACTTTTGCCGTGCAACCGCCTTGAACTGAATACCCCTACATCAGCATTTAAGATTGGAAGGCAAACATCTATATAGTCCAGAAGCTAATATATATTCTCTCCTTATAGCCCCCAGTGCCCAGCCAGACATCCTCCTATTCCTGCATGCTGCCCACCAGTCCTTCAGTGAATGGGCGGAGCTACGACACATACACGCCCCCTCATATGCAGACACATATGAACAGCCAATCAATGGGCACTTCTGGCACCACCTCAACAGGTAGGCAGAAATTAATTTTCAATTGCTTGGTGAGATTCAAACAAACAGAAAGAGATTGAATGCAAAACAAACCCATCCATGCCATCGTCTGCTTGCTTACCTTAATGTAAGAGGTAGTGCCGTATCATATGTACACATCCTCTCATTTCATGGACTTTTTTTTAACCATTGCACAGTTTTCCTTTCATTGATGTTATGCTTCTTGGTCAACTATATAAACAACCTCCTTCCAGAAGCTGGAACAGCAAAAAAATACATTTCCTTTTATAAAAGGTCACCAGGAAACAGTCTATTCTGATCTGAACAAGTTTCTTCATTTGTTTTTCTATTTCCAATTACTGATTTAATTGCAAACAATGTATACTTACTAATAAACATTTCCAATTAGCACATCCTGCTATTGCCTTATCATATACCATGTGTTGTATTGTCCTTTATTACACATGGACTCATATATATACTTTTTTCTTGCAGGTCTCATCTCCCCTGGAGTATCTGTCCCTGTCCAAGTTCCAGGCAGCGAACCAGACATGTCTCAGTACTGGCCAAGACTACAGTAAAGAGAAGAGCTACTTCACATTGTGACTTTCTACAGAAAGTTGGCTGTCCAGCAGTATTTTATAAAGAGAAGAGAGACTCTGAAAGAGACATTTTTGTACTGGGATTGTGCCCTGTGCTATAATTCTTGGCACACGAAGACTTGAAGAAAAAAACAACAACAGCAACGACAACAACAACAACAAAACGGACTTCAGTAAAGTGCCAGGCGTTATATCCTAAATGGAACAAAACTATCTTTGTTTTCAGTTTCCAAACTTTAGTCATTTTTGGTGTATTTGTAAATGGCCATTTGTATGTTATGATGAAACAAGAACAACAATGGACGGACTGTTGAACTGAGTTGGTCTTGCGTCTGTTAAAAAGAGGAAACCCATGATCAACAGATTCTGCCATGAATAGTTTTATCAACTTATATCGAGTACTTCGACCAGTCCTTTGACACATTGTGGACTCTGATGAAGCAAGCTTGTATCATTCCAATGCAAAGCTGGAAGAAAAGACACTAGCTGTGTGTAAGCCCATTTATCTGTTGGTTTTTCCAAAGCTTGTTGGCAGATAAATTGTATGTGCAAAGCGATAACTGCAGAAAAAGGAAGTGAAAAAACTTTTGGTAGCTAAAGGTAGATTGTGTCTTCGATATAATCCAATTTGTTTATGTCGAAATGTAAGTATTTGTCTTCCCTAGAAATCTCCCAGAATGATTTCTATAATAAAGTTAATTTCATTTATATTTCCCAGAATATTCTATAGATGTTTTATACACATTTTCATGCATCATAAATACTTTCTTCTTTAGGTCAGTTACAAGTTAATTGTTCTTAGATATAGTTGTACTCTAGTGTTTTACAGTCAAATCATCTTTGTGCAACTAGAAATATTTCATTCCTATAATTGATTAAAAAAATGCTTGCCAGAGTTTTAAACATAAGTGTTTGGAAGTTGTTTACAACTACATATCAGAATTAACCATTGTTGATTGTAAAAACAGACCAAAGCCTTTGTATTTAATTTATTACACAACTTTCTTTTTAATATTAGTCTTGTGTTGCAAATTTTGTAAACATTTTAAGTTCTTTTACATTGGCTTAGAGTATGTTTAACTTCAGGCTAATCAAACATTCATTTATTTATGATTGAAAACCACATACGTTTTAGCATGGGATGCCATGCATTGAATTATATTTTGGTGTGTTCCTACACCGAGACACACAACAGGAGGTTCTGCGTCAGCGCATTGCATATAAGATAAAAAAAGTCTATACTACTGTCTCTTAAATATTTCAATTTAATTTTATTTAAAATGGAGCTTTTTAAATGTATTTTGTGAAAACTATAAAAATCATTTTGTACAGTATGCTACTGTCTCAATGAGAGCTTTATCTTACTACTACTGTTGAAATACAGCCTATTTCTTGGGGAAGGTGGGGGTGCTTTAGAAGGAAGTCTTCCAATAACTTGACAAGGACGGATAATCCTTTAATTGGAAATGTAGGCCTTTGGTCTGCCTGAAAGATGATTATTTGAAAGTAAATTATGTATCTACAAAGGATAAGCAAATATACATAAATCTGTA
The DNA here is from genome assembly GCF_036373705.1 of Amia ocellicauda. NCBI lineage: Eukaryota > Metazoa > Chordata > Actinopteri > Amiiformes > Amiidae > Amia > Amia ocellicauda. The sequence goes on from NC_089853.1 coordinate 2,819,998, forward strand.
AAAATGCAAAGTGTGTAGTACAGTCCACAGAACCTGTTCATTTTCTTTAACACAACACTTTACCTAATCTACTTACATAAACACTCAGTCTATATATACACACACACATATACATCTACTTATACATTTACATAACATTACTGAAAAATAACTGGAGGAATGCATCACCATCAACGTTAGCATGTTTAAAACTACGACAACAGAAAACACATTGAAATAAAAAAACAGTCTGTATCCAAAGCATGTTAAAAAAGAGATTGTATAGCTGAAGGAGTTATCCTGCTTCACTTCCTCACCCAGCAGGGATGTGAATAAAACGGGCATTCCCATTGAGAACAGGAGAAGGTACCTGTGAGCATGACTGTGCAGCTCCTCCATATTTCTCCAGGACCTTCACACGCTTGAGCTTGATCTTACATAAGTAGAAATTACTTATGGTAACTAACACACACACACACACACACACACACACACACACACATCTATCACTCTCTCTCTCTGTCTCTTTATATATATATATATATATATATATATATATATATATATACACGTACGTCAAATGGCATACTTATTATTGTCTGTTGGATTTGAATTTGTGTGAAGAAGAATTTATGAGTTGATTCTATTTAGTAATAATATAATTTAATAATAATACAATATTATTATTATTATTCATTTAATCACAGATCATAATCTGTGATTGCCGGGCATGGTGAAAATATGTAATTCAAATCCGATTAAGAAAGGATGCCCAGTAGAGGAATATAACATTAAGTAAAAAATGAAAATGTCTCCTGCTCTATATGATAATTTTAAGGAGAAAAAGTGTGTGTGGGAGGGAGGAAGAGTAACAAGCTTTTCAAGGGAACAGTTTGTGAGTTAAAATTTCTCTTATATTTAGCAGAGAACAGACTATAGAAACACTTCAAATAGATATTATTACTGTATATATTTAAAGCTGGTCATAATTTATTGGCAGATTTAAAGATTTAATAGTATTGTTCATAAAGAATACATTCAAACATCATACTGGTAGAGTTAATGAGAGGCAGATTTCTTTAACAAGAAATCTGAGATTATAATTTATTGGAAACAAATCTACAGCCTTTTTCCTACGCACCATCTAAGTAAATTGAAATCCATTATTAGATCTCTCAAATGTATACAACAAATCACCAAGCTGTATGTGAAACTATATATTTAATAATTTACCAGCATTTTACATCAACATTTTACATAAACATTAAGGAAATATGAGTTGTAAAGTCATACATTTTAAAGCTATGAAAACATACACATTTTTAAAAATACAATTGTAAAATATAGATTTCTCATTAAATGATAAATTAAACAAATACTCAATAGTGATATGATTTGCAATATTATATCTATCTCTAACTATATAAAATACATGAGAGTAGGCAATTTGTAATCAATCAAGATTTTATTTTACAGGTGAATGTTGCATTTTACATTTAAATCAATACAAAGCTCTGAACTAATTAAGTTTCTGCATCTGTTAGCTAGTGATTGTTTTCCTGCAATATTTATTTATAGTGGAACTGAATAGTAATTATATAAATACAATTATCTGCAAATATATTGAAAACAGGGATACAGAGACAATACTTTATGAATGTACTGATAAAAATGTATACTGCAATTTTTTCAAAAAGCAATACTTTGGCCTTCTCTGACCAAACCTGTCAATGACTGGTTGAGAAGGTTCCTGAAGGCTCCTAATGTCATAGGGCCATCGTCTTCTACAATTCACCAACCTGCACAGCGTCACCTTCTGAGTGGAATAACTAGTGATAAGTCTAAGCATTGGGAACATCTGGTGAACATCCAAAAGGAAGCCTTGTCCAATTACAATTTAACTAGATGATACGACCCTGGGTGGAAACAGAGGACCTGAAATCGACCAGTGGAATATTAGCGGGAGACGCCAGAAAGCAGATCCACCCCAGACGTTTTCTGGATGGCCCAACATTAACAAATGGAACGTCAACGTTTCTTATCACATTTTCGACACTGAATACAATTCTGCCGAAGAGAACTACTTCGTTTCTCTCTCCCTGAGCGGAGCAGATATGTAAAACTGTGCTGCACTGTTAGTGAATACTACAATGCTGAAAGTGTTATAATTTGTGGTTGGCCATCTGACAAAATAGCAGAATGTCCCCTCGTCTTTCTCCACCAGCATGGACTACTTCTGTAACATCAGCATCACCATCAGGCTAGAGCACTTGGGCAAAACATCCTCAAAGAGGTTCCTACAGCGGATTATTCTTCCAATGCCAACATCTCATGGACAACTGAGAAGGGACCTTGTACCTTTTTTCCAGCAGAGTGAGGAAACATGGCCAGCAGATCTTTTTTGGTTGGTTTGTTTTTTCTTTACTCTACTAAAAATAGCCATATTAAATAATAAAAAGCAGGCAACAGAAGTAAAGAAGCTGGACCCATAATGAATATAACTGATAATCACATCTATATCTATCAGTAACACATGGATATAGGAAATTAGGACAGAGGCACAAAACCCACAGCCTGTTCATCGTATGAGAGTCATTTCCCTCATGGTTTGCATTTTATTACAGTAAAGTACAGAAAGGTTACACAGATAAAAGATAGTGACAGGACAGGACAGGACAGGACGAATATACAAATATGAGACCTAGGAAGTTTTAGCTTTACACAATTTATTTTAAGAAATGAATCGATACATTAGATTCATGACTGGTAAATAAAAAACTTTCTGTTGCATATGTTTGAGTGCAAGCTTCTCTTTCAAATCAGAGTTGTCCAATTTATTTAATCTACAGTTCTTGTTGAAACTTCTCATGTTTTACTGAATTCCCATCTCAGGCTTGACCTCATACAATACAGTCAATCAATGTTTTTGGGGGAAATAATAATATAATAAATGTTCTGCTGCCTTTGAAAACTACTAACAGTCCACTAAGATGTGATCTTCAGGCCTTAGTTGATATTTTCACCTACTCTGTTGATTGTTTGTCACAAAATGTACACATGCAATTAGAAATCCATAAGAAATGAGTACAGCAGTTAGACAGATTTGGTGAGGAACATACATATGTGGACGAGCCTCTCTGACCACATTCATACAGGTTTCACAGATATTTATTTATTTATGAATTTTAGCACAATACGTTTGCCCTTCCACCTCAAAGACCCTGTGTTTCATCCATGCACATTTTTGGTGGATCTTTCCAATAGCTGGATTGTAAAAATAATGATGTCAATGACCTATTAGAGACTCTGCATGCACACTATATATATCATATTCAGAATTATTCATCATTCATAATTATTTTTTGTTTAATGGCTTTTCAAAGTATTTCCTAGCTTCCCTTCACAATGTCTGTAAAAGTAAAATGACAGAGGAAATATTTATTGGAGCTTCTGCTATTGCATGCTGTTGCAAGTCCTTTTGTTTCTTTTTAATTTTCTCTGACTCCAACATATTGATATTTTTTATGAATATCATGATTAATACATTATTTCACTATCTACGATATTCTGTAATGTTTGGTCTAACAAAATTTATATTTAACAAATGCCACAAGAATAGCTGGGAGATGTCTCATTTTAGATACCTCAAAGGTTTCCTCACATGCAGGTTTTTACTACCAGGTTCATCACTGAGCCAAATTCATTCAATGTCCAATTTTGACACACAACATCATATGCACCGTCTGCCAAAACAACTAAGAATTTTAATTACAATCGTTTCATCGAGAAATTAGTTCATAGAAAAGTCTCCTTTCAAACATTGCTCTTTGTAGTCCTAACATATACTGCTGTAGTTTGTTTCCTACTGCACATCTCTTCTACAATACTGGGTCTGTACTTCAGACAGTTTATGAACAACACTTCTTAGATACTGAGGGAATCAAACCAGGATAACAGGGGATCTCTAACACTTGTGAAATATGGAGGTCATCATAGGGAAAAAAGAGCTTGAAATGCTAATGAATGAACACACTGTGCCACCGAGTTCAATATAATTGTGTTTATAAATATCTGTTTGGTCGTGTAATCCAGCTCCCTCTGGTTTTCAAGTGGGATCCTTTTATTTTCACAATAGGTTGTCATGAAATAATCCATAGCTTCAGTAGGGTATTATTGGAGTAGTGTCCAGGGAAAAACAAGAGCACACTTGACATTCTTTAGCTCTCTATCAAATATTTAAAAATATAGAAACAGAGCTGTACGGAAATAAAATGCAGAATATGGGTTCAGGTTGAATAATATGAGATGAAGATAGTGAAGATCTCACCAACCTGAACTCAGACACAGTCAGGTAAAGCGAACACAACCTGGCACACTTGCCACTTTGAGGCCTTGGCTACAATGTAAATGAAAATGTAAATGAAAAAAAAACCTAGTGACACCAAGCTCAAATGCATCACGTTATTCATAATGTATACAAACGGGCTCTGAAAACTGAATTACGGAGTGCGCTATGGTTTATTTTCAGTGTAATACTGAGTCTGTACTTGTGCACATCTCTTCCCAAGCCCCTCACAGAGCACAACACAGTGCTGACGCAAGAACACAGTGCATTACAGCCTTCACTGAAGTCACTGAGAGGTCAGCAAGTGACTAGAGCGCGAGGACAACAATTATTGATACATACAACAAGCTGCCCATTTTGTCTTCAAAAGTTTTCATTTAAGTTCCACTTTAGCGAAGTGTGACACTCAGTGGAAAGTGTATATGTATGTATGTACAGTGGCTCTCAAAAGTAGTCATCCCCTTGGACTTTTCCATATGTCATTGTGTTACAACATGAAGTCAGAATGGATTTAATCAGTTTTTCCACTGATCAACACAGAAAATGTCCATAATGTCAAAGTGAAAAATATAATCTGGAAATTTTTCAAAATTAATTACAAATACAAAACAGAAAATAATTGAATGCATAAGTAATCATCCCCTTTGCTATGAAACACCTGATTGAGCTGTGGTGGAACCAATTGTCTTTAAAAGTCATGTAATTAGTTTAATAGTTGTAATTAAGGTGTGTCACATGATTTCAGGTTAAATACACCTGTCTCTGGGAGGTCTGGTTGGTTAGTATAATTCCTAACAAAAACTACAGAATTAAGATGAAGTAACATTCAAATCAAATCCAGAATATGGTTCTTCAAAAGCACCAATCAGGGATAGGATATCAGAACATTTCCAAGGCACTGAGTATGCCCCGGAGCACAGTAAAGTCCATTATTAAGAAACTGAGAGAAGATGGCACAACTGTGACTCTGCTATATCAGGCCATCCTCAAAAACTGAGTATCCGGGCGAGAAGGGCACTAGTCAGGGAGGCCACCAAGAGGCCTATGGCAACTTTAAAGGAGTTACAGTCTTCCATGGCTGAGCTGGGAGACACTGTGCATACTGCAGCAATATCCTGGGTGCTTCAAAAAAGTGGCATTTATAGGAGAGAAATCGCATCAAATCTCGGCTAGAGTTTGCAAGAAGGCATGTGGGCATGTGGAGGAAGATTCTATGGTCTGATGATACCAAAATAGAGCTTTTTGACCTCAATGCTAAGCGCTATGTTTGGCACAAGCCTAACACCGCACATCATCCTGAGAACACCTTTCCTACCATGAAGTATGGTGGTGGCAGCATCATGCTATGGGGATGCCTCTCTGCATCAGGACCTGGAAACCTTGTAAAGATAGAGGGCAAAATGGATGCAGCAATGTACAGAGAAATCCTGGGAGAAAACCTGCTGAAGTCTGCAAGAGACCTGGGACTTAGGAGAAGATTAATCTTCCAGCAGGACAATGACCCCAAACGTACAGCCAAAGCCATGCTGGAGTCCAATTGAGAAAATGTGGAAAGAGTTGAAAATTGCTATTCACCAAAGGTTCCCATCCAACTTGATGGAGCTTGAGCAATTGTGCAAAGAAGAATGGGCAAACATTGCTGTGTCGAGATGTGCACAGCGGGTACAGACTGATCCACTCTTGGCTGTAATTGCTGCCAAAGGTGCCTCTACCAAATATTGACTGAAGGGGGTGATTGCAGATTATATTTTTCACTTTGACATTATGGACATTGTCTGTGTTGATCGGTGGCAAAAACTCCTTATTAAATCCATTCTGATTTCATGTTGTAACACAATGACGTGGAAAAGTCCAAGGGGATGAATACTTTTGACAGCCACTGTATTTGCATGTGTGTTTACTGGGTTTTAAGTTCCTTCAGCACAATTTTTTTAGGTTCATTTCACTAAAAAACTCTTAAATAGTTTTAACCAGACAATGTTTTTAATTTGTCTTTGTTATCGATTGCTTTTTTCTTTCTGGTAAAAAGAACTCAAAGCATTTAGCACTATACACAAGCATAGCAGCGAGGTATCTGTGCTGCAAGAGTTGCGTCAGAAAAGACTTAACATCCATATTAATGTGGTTTTGAAAAAGTGAAATTCACTATATATAACTAAAATAGGATCTAGCGGATGGCTGCAAAATGTAGCTTGACATTTCACACTTGTTTTGGTGACTGTGAAACTTGAAAGTCTGTGACTTTGAAAGGGCATGATTTATACACCACTGCTAGACTAAATTATACATACCAATAACACAGGAACACAACAAGATAAACAAATGCTGTAAATTGGTCTGAAACGGACAGGCAGACATTACTCACACACCCAATTCATTTTCTTTGGGGTCTCTGAAGATGTAAAAAGGAACTTAAATCTTTCAACATGAAAGTTCACCTCACAGTAGTATGAAGTATATTAATATTTCCTTTGACGGTACTAATGGAAGCTATACGGAGAGATGGGGAACTTGGAATGGCACCAATTGCAAATAGTAGGTATATAAATAAATAAAAAAAGAATTCACATAATACATACTGTATATCTGGATTAAAAAATAATGATTGTAATAAAAAATCTTCATCAAAAAGTAAACGCAAGCTAGGCCCTCTTTCGTCTACTTTTTTTTTTAAAGTAGATATGATCACTTCCTAGTCATTTTACCTCAGAAGAAACAAGCCATGACCTACTTGGAATACAGACTTCTGTGTTTTTGACATGTGACTAGTTTTCTGAAGCAGACCATTATTCACACACACATCCACACGCACCCAAATACAAATTAAAAGTGTAAGTAGAAATGTATATATAAACTCACCTAAAGGATTATTAGGAACACCACACTAATACTGTGTTTGACCCCCTTTCGCCTTCAGAACTGCCTTAATTCTACGTGGCATTGATTCAACAAGGTGCTGAAAGCATTCTTTAGAAATGTTGGCCCATATTGATAGGATAGCATCTTGCAGTTGATGGAGATTTGTGGGATGCACATCCAGGGCACGAAGCTCCCGTTCCACCACATCCCAAAGATGCTCTATTGGGTTGAGATCTGGTGACTGTGGGGGCCAGTTTAGTACAGTGAACTCATTGTCATGTTCAAGAAACCAATTTGAAATTATTCGACCTTTGTGACATGGTGCATTATCCTGCTGGAAGTAGCCATCAGAGGATGGGTACATGGTGGTCATAAAGGGATGGACATGGTCAGAAACAATGCTCAGGTAGGCCGTGGCATTTAAACGATGCCCAATTGGCACTAAGGGGCCTAAAGTGTGCCAAGAAAACATCCCCCACACCATTACACCACCACCAGCAGCCTGCACAGTGGTAACAAGGCATGATGGATCCATGTTCTCATTCTGTTTACGCCAAATTCTGACTCTACCATCTGAATGTCTCAACAGAAATCGAGACTCATCAGACCAGGCAACATTTTTCCAGTCTTCAACTGTCCAATTTTGGTGAGCTTGTGCAAATTGTAGCCTCTTTTTCCTATTTGTAGTGGAGATGAGTGGTACCCGGTGGGGTCTTCTGCTGTTGTAGCCCATCCGCCTCAAGGTTGTACGTGTGTGGCTTCACAAATGCTTTGCTGCATACCTCGGTTGTAACGAGTGGTTATTTCAGTCAAAGTTGCTCTTCTATCAGCTTGAATCAGTCGGCCCATTCTCCTCTGACCTCTAGCATCAACAAGGCATTTTCGCCCACAGGACTGCCGCATACTGGATGTTTTTCCCTTTTCACACCATTCTTTGTAAACCCTAGAAATGGTTGTGCGTGAAAATCCCAGTAACTGAGCAGATTGTGAAATACTCAGACCGGCCCGTCTGGCACCAACAACCATGCCACGCTCAAAATTGCTTAAATCACCTTTCTTTCCCATTCAGACATTCAGTTTGGAGTTCAGGAGAGTGTCTTGACCAGGACCACACCCCTAAATGCATTGAAGCAACTGCCATGTGATTGGTTGGTTAGATAATTGCATTAATGAGAAATTGAACAGGTGTTCCTAATAATCCTTTAGGTGAGTGTATGTATATATATCACAAGGCATTACTATAGCAAAAGCATTACGCTCATCGTCTTGTTGTAAAATCCTTTGTGCAAAGTTTCAGTATTTTACTTTCTTTCAATAGTCAACAAAGTTTTTACTAATTACAGCATTTAAGAATACATTTGATATCTAGTATACATTAAATTAGGGAAAAGCAATGGATTGTACAACAACAGGAAACACACAATATACAATTAATGCAGTTTTCAAAATGGATAATTGTGTAGCTTGCATCCCCAATCTGATAAGCACTGTTAATTGCAAATGGACATTATTCAATAGCACCAGGATGAGTGTACCATCAAAACATGGAACAAAGTCACTGAAGCAAAAACTCTCTGGTTAAACACAAAAGAGCATTCCTTCTGGCAAAACAATAAGTATTGCCCAAGAAGGTACCTAGTGTCCTGGAGCCATAGCACCACAATGACAACAGTCCACCAGTCAAGGAGCTCGTAGGATCTTGAAGTTTTCTCTTTCATTCTCCTCTCAGAGCTTTGATGATGTAACGGTTCCTGGGGATGTTGATTTGTCGCAATAGAAACAACCAAGGAATAGAGCACAGAGTACCCATTCCCAGAGTTCCCATAGCTTATATATTTGAACCAGAATGTCCACTGGTTGCTATAAGGTCAGACACAATTTTGCAAATAATGACTGAAAATTTGGAAGACTCACATGGACCACAATACTTGTTACCCTTGGCTAAGAACGCAGAATGAAAGCACTCGTCTTCAGTTTCTTAGGAACTCTTTCAAATTCTCTGGTTTAGCCACAGAGGTTTTGCGAGTGGCCTACCTCCATCTATCCCAATTCCCTCAACACCATGCAAAAGAACACACCTGATGCATTGTTTAATGTTGATTTATAATGAATGGCTAAGTTGAAATTGTTGAAATGAGACCTAATGTTCTCAGAGATCCACTGTAGACTACCCCAAAGCTTTTATTTCTTCTTCCCTACAAGACTCTGCCATTAAGCAAATTAAGTGCATCGTGGGAAAGATGAAATCCTTGAATTCTGTCACACAGCTTAGCGTCGGCTGGTTTGTCACAGAGATCATAGCATATTTCAACACCCTACTGAACCTTTGATTTTCCTGATGTGAGAAAATAAAAATAAAACAACAAACAGCTGTCAGAATGAATCACAAATTCCCTGCAAAGACATGCACCCCTTTGTCTTTACAGTCATCTATAATTTTCCAGAATGGCGCCTGTATCTCGGGTTTGAATCTAAAAACAGAAAACACATCATGTAGGTGCTACAATACAATAAATATTATATAAATCATGCCAGAAGAATTCCATTGCATTTTACTCGCTGAAAGATTTTGCATCATCCCATAACCAAGACATAAATATGTAACTTAAGCACTGTATACAGAAATGGTCCAGAAAAATTACATCATTCACAAGACACGCAACCTTCTCTGAAGAGAGGAGAAAAACAGCAAGTGGTGTAAAGCAGAGACATTATGACAAAGCCATCCGGTGAGCACAGTTAAGCATGTTAGAAAACTAAAATTGTGTTTTCAAAGTTAACTTTCTTCAGTGTGGTTGCAGGAGATTGTCTTTATTACGTTTTTGGCAGCTTTTGGCACAGAAATTATGTGAAAGTAAGCGGATTATAAAATACCACAGTAAAAACAAAAAGAGCGGCAAGAATGTGGAAGCAGCTCTATCTTTAAATATTCAACACCCCCGCAGCATGACGAAGGCAGGGCGATGTGGTGCCAGTTGAACACGCACAACAATTAAAAGCAGACATGGACTTCATTTGAAAAGCTCAGTAGAATCATTCCAACAGAACAAACACAAAATAGATCACCTGCATTGTAATTAAGCAGCCAATATGAAAATAAAAAAAATAGATACAAAAAAAGTTTTAAAAATCATTTACACTTCAACTTTTGAAAAGCACAAGTAAAAACGAGAAGTAAGTTAATTATGATTATAGACTGAAAATGCAAGTTTGATGGCATTATTACATTCGTATGTAGGCTTGGTATGTTTGTTTTTGAAAAACACTACTTTTTTAATAGGCTGACTGTTAAACTTCATAAATCGATTTTTAAAAACAACCCACCTAATGAGATCTTACCTCATAAAATCTTTATTTTCAATCTAAGAATCGTGGAAGTACGGCCCACTGTCTGACCAGTCAACTACTTCAACAGGTGCATTGCTCTGTATGACCTAACTGCCCTTTAAAGAGTCTCCATTTAAATTCATAAATGCTTGATTTATACTCAATCTCTGTGATTCCCCCCAGATCTACTGTGGCGTGACAAACCATAGCAGGCACTAAAACTCAATTAACATTTATACATATACACAAATATATATATATATATATATATATACTTACACACACACATATTTAAGAAGGAATATTCAAATATTCATACTCTGTAAACACGAACATGAATCGGCCAACAGAGTCTGAATGACGCTGGGGGTGGGAACAGGTTTTAGTTCTTCACAGGAAAGCAAGGGTGGGGGGGTGCTGGGGACCGGTCACCACCTTGCCAAGAATCAAGACATAAAACGTGCAAGATCTGGATTATCGTTCTTTGGCTTCCTGATGTATCGAGTGTCAAAATACAAACTTTAGGACTGAGATAAAATGAAAGCTGTCTCTAAGGATGAAAAAACTAAAACTAAAACCAGGAATCACGTCTCAGACAGTAACAAGCCAAGAGGGGCTCAGGTAATGCCTCAAAGCACAATCTCTTAAAAGACGTGGAAGAAACAAATTGATGAATAAAAGACAACCACAAGTAAAGACAGACAGTTCAGCTCCAACCATTGCTGACAGTAATTATTATAAAAATGAAATTGTAGACAATGATATGAGATCTATTGTACCTTTACGGAGAAGTGGAGGTTTGAAAACATCAACTGCAGTTATGGTTTCCTGCTAGCCTGAGATTCAACACCATGACAAGAAGAGCCTTTTCACACATCATGACCTTAAATGCATCCTGAAGCTGTCAAGAACAGAAACATTTTTTATTTTTTTCTAAATTAAAACCCTTCTGATGCAATACACAAGCTAAATTATTATTTTTATTATTAAATAACACTTTATTAATGTATCTTGTACACGTTTAGTGTCGCTGGACTGTTGGTAGCCTGTCTCTACCTCTGCTTCAGCTTTCCTTTAAGTCAATACAATGTAGATCAGGAATAGACAATGGCTCAGTAACTATGATTGGAGTCCAGTTACATCTACATTAAACTGTTGTGCGATCATCCCAGTTCTGCCTATACTCAGTAATTCACACAGCATTCGGCTTTCATATGCTGTACCGTCAAGGTGTAGAAGAGCGGTGAGTAGAGCCTGTGTCAGGAAGACAGCAGTCATATTTGATTGTTCATCACACAAACCAAATTACCCTGACATTGTATGATTGACAGTTAGTCCATCTGTCAAACCACCCTTAGCCACTTTAATGATTTTAAATCAAAATATAAGCTCCGCAGAGACACATCACTGAAAGCCAATACTGCAGTCGAGCACAGGTATCCAAGAAGAAGGAATAAAGTGACATGTGACAACCTGATCTCACGTGTTGGCTGGATTGCGAACAAACAGACCTCCTTTCAGTAGGAGTAGAAGATAAGGAATGACAGAGGTTTTTTTTTATTCCTTTTATTATTATTTTTCTACAACATTCTAGGGCATAAAAAGGGGGGACAAGGAACAGTGTGTGAGCGAGCCATTCTCACAAATGGGATCACCGGTGATTAGGTGTACATTTTCTACAATCCTCACACATTCCTCGAGGTTCTGCTGTACTTACACTCAATCGTCTTGCAGAGCTGCGCCCTTCTGAAGCCCTGTTCTGTGATCAATACAGTCCACTTCCTACTAAAAAACAAAAGACATGGTAAGTGAGGTAGGACAGTTTCGTTCAGAGCATGTTATGGAATAAGGTACTCTCATTACCTATGGTATCATGCTGACAAGTGCAAAGGTAAATTACAGGTCAGGTTGCAGAAGGTGGCTGAACTTAAGTCGCACTTAAGATGGCAGAAATGACCACTCATCCCTTAATTGCTCATTTGGCTGCAGGGTGCATACCTGTACTGCTTTTCTTTTTTCTATCATACATACCTGATACCAGTCACTCTTGTAGGCCCTCTGACGCATTTCGAAATCAATCAGGCGTCCGACAACATAACAGTTTTTCCGTCACTTTTATTGAGAAAGTAGGTTTTACAACAGATCGTATTTTACAGAGCAGTCCATTAGAGTCGTTCGCCACTGCTGTGGAGGTTTACAAACCTGTGACGAGGAAAATAAACAATACAACTGATATTCAAATGGACCTGTATTTTCCAGGTGAAGTGGCTTCTCTTCCCCTCAGGAACACATCACATATGACAACATTGATGTTAACAATTTTAGATCTTTTTCTCGGTCTTGTGCATCAAAGTTGTTTCCACATGCCATGTACCTCTTATGACATCATTAAGAGGGACAACATTTTTCCATCAGCAAAACGCTCGCTTTTGAACCGCAGACAGAAAAATCCTGCAGATTGATTTCCGGGGATGAACTGTTTGCTATACGCAATTATTTCACCGTTGTGTGTGGCAATGTGGTCTGAATACAGAAAGGTGGGGATAGCCGGCAAAAGAAAAACAGCTTGAGAAAACAAACACGTTTCGACAAATTATACTTCCTTCAGAAAATGTGATGTAACAGAATTTGCAGCTGTTTTTTTTTTAACATTAAATATTAATAAGGCCACCTGTGTGTACAACTGCGAAGTTCATAACCTTTATTAAGTCTGGGAAGCATTATGGATTCCATCAGTTTCATCAGGGGCTTGTGAAATGCTTCTTGAAATTGAATACGATAAATACAACTATTTTAATATTTCCAGGGTTTGTGTTGTTTTATTTTACAATAAATTATGAACTCTGGCCCATGAAGAAAAAAACAAAATCACAAAACAAGAAAGAAAACACCATCACCATTGGATATAAATGTGTTGCCATAATTACAATGTCATACAAATTGCAAGTGAAATGGTTAAACACAGACCACTAGAAGTCCAGGTGCTTCTTGCCCGTGGCCGTAGCGCCACATCCCAATCTCAGCAGTTTGGCGGATTCTGCCAGATCCTGTTTGCTCAAACGGCTCACTGTGTCTGACAAGTCTGGAGGCAAATGTAGTCTCTGTGCAGACAGAGAATTTTAAGAGAAAAAGAAATGAGAGAGACAGAGAGAGAGGAAGGGAGAGGAAGAAAGAGAAACAAATTGTCACCATTTTTGCTGTAAAGAAGTACTTAAATATGACAGGATACAATTATACGCTGTACAGTGCTCTAGATCTCTGTAATTCTAGTCTATTCATTTTAATAAACCATATGCGTGAGTTGTTACCGTGGAGTTTGCACAATAAATAAGAGATACCAAGTGACAAACTGCTGCTATATTAGTACTGCAGCTGTGGCCAAGAAATTCACAACACGAGAATCATTTAAAGTGCAATTTTCAGTTCCAGCTTTTTATTATACATGTTGAAATGCACACAACTAAACCCTAAAATAAGTATTCATTCGGAGAATTTGTTCAATGATAAATATCCTTTATCAGATGTGCCTAAATCAATATGTAAATCAAATTGAGACATGCTGCCTAACACAGAAATGACCAAAACACAATCCATTAACTTTGAATGCTTTATTGGTATATTTTCACTCCCCCAGAATTGCAGTATTAGTGACTAATTACAAGGATATGATATTTAAAGCTGCACCAGGGTCCAGATTGGCATCCTGACTTAACAAGTGTTTAGGACAAGATGTTTTTAAACATTACACTACCTTGTGCTTTTACGGTTAGAGAGTAACAGGTTGGTCTAATACCCAAGTCATTAAAATCAAGGGTTTACCACGATAACTTGTTCCACACGAACACTAATCTTCCCCAGTAAGCCCGTGCCAGCATTTACAACAAAAGAACATTTAATAAGCGCCCTTCAAATAAATCCAAAGAAGGTAATATAGAAAGTGTTAAAAGGGGTTAAGAGGGTTTCTTTATTAACAGGATCAGGTTTGTGGCCCTTGGCACTTCAGAAATAATACTTCAGGGTTCTCAGTCTTAAGGTTTAAACAGGCTGTAATTTGCAGCCAGATCCTCTGAATACACTCGATTCTTCTGAGCTTCCCCAGAGCCACTCAAATAAAGGAATGCTCCTGTCCACACATAGATACTTATCTGGTGCTTAATAAAGGTGCTTGTTTCTTTTGTCCCAGTTCCAAGGATCTCTGTTTACGAGAAAACAAATGAACAGCGCTCCTACAAGTGGGGAGCTGGAAGACCACTTGAGTTTGTTCTTCCCTGGGGCAGGAATAGCGTCCCAGTGGCATGACTGGCTGAACTGCAGGATGTATATGACTTTATGCACAATTTAACATCTGTGGTTGCTCAACACTTTTCAATAGGTTGTCAGGGCTGATTACACGTTCTGTGCGGTTGATAAAGAGAAAAAAACACGAAGAACGTGTTATAAAACTCCTACATAATGTGCAAGTAAAAAGAAGAAGAAAAAAAAACTTTACAGAAAGATAGGAGCTGTTTGGGTTCTGTCTTTTTACATTTCCTTTTGGTTAGTAAACTGACGCACACACAAACACACACTTATATTTATATGTGTGTGTGTGTGCATTGAAAGTTTCTCACCTGCATTACCATTAACTGTACTTTTAGATGTTCACACTACCTGTACAAAAGCAGATATTTAACACGTTAGAGCGCCAGGTTGTGAGAGACATCCTAAGAGAAAGATTCCCTGCATGCCTCAGGTGTGCCTGACCTGTACGTATTCAATTAATATAACTCGGGTAGTCTATCTTTGCTTCCCACTGAGATGTCTCCACAAAATCAAAGACAGATTTCCTTATTCCCCAGCTGTATCATGCCTCTCCCTTCTGTTCCCCTCACAGACTCGCCATCCTTATGTTGGGTCTCTGAAATCTCAAATGAATTCAGCAGCAGCAACATCTATATTTAAGCACCTCATCCACTCAACAGGAATCATTATGTACACATGGTTAGCAGCCTGACTCTGCTGTGAGGAAAGCCACTATAAGCTTGTTTCCCTGTTAACGCGGCCCAGAAACCTTTGATGTTTTAAAATCACTGAAGTGTAATTAAAAAAAAACAATGCATTGATCAGGCCTCAGCTTGGCTCTGGAAGCGTACTGTAGCGTGAATTTAGTTTCAAAAATCAATACCATATAAGTAATCCTCAGTGAAAAATCACACTGCTATCTGGTAGTCACGCACCTTCAGTTTGGCAAGAGGCTCAGTGACTGATCTGAGCATGTGCAGCACAGAGGCAAAAGGTCATCAAGATTTAAAGCTGCAGTGCTCCTTCCTTACTTCTGCTCCTCTCTGAGGAACTGAGAAATGACCAATATGTGAAACTAAAAGACCTTGGGGTGCAGTATTACTAATGCTACTGCCTTGTTCCACATGGCAATAATAACCAAATCAAAACACAGTGTGTAGCAGGAGCTTGGTTGCTCTCTCTTAACAGTAAAGACAGGCTCGGCTACATTTATTTAGGTAAACATGGACGTCCGGCACCCTACCATCTCTCTTCACAAACTGCTTAGTAACCATCGCACTTCGAGGGTCAAAGTGAAGGAAGGTTGAAACAATAGGAAAGAGAACAGGATGAAGAAGTCATTGAAACTGCCATGCAACAGGAAGTACTTGCCCAGGCTGGCAATGAAAATGCAATAATAATTGAATAACACCATTTAAACATCCATATTTGATAAGCAACATAAAGTGAGAGGGCTCTGAAATATCAGGGGTTTTGGTCCAGTTACATTCAGAGGTTATATTCCACAATGAGGGAATCTCAAAAGACTATCTGACTTCACAAGACGTATTCTAAACGTGACTGTAGCCAAACGCGTCTCGATAAATGTTCAGACGATTGTACGATTTCTTGGTCAAAATGAGAACAATTCTTCACAGAGTTGCTCTGTAAAAAGGCTATTTGGATTGATTCCCATATCTTCACTGGGGATCCCAAGTTAAACACTGGCCTCTGGACTCCCAGGAGATGGACAGAAAACATTATCTAGGGTCAGTGCATCTCACAGTGGCACATTCATCACTATTGACTCGCAGCCCAGAAAGACACATACAGAGCGGTCAAGCTTTCTCCTAGGCTCGGAGAGACTTGGCTGAGTGCGGAGGAAAAAGGTCCAGCAAAGGACTGGGAGTGTGGAGGACACTAATGGAACTTTTCTCTGTTCACCTGTGGAGCTACAGCACTGAAGTACAGACACAAATATTTTAGTAAAATATGGAAAATGCCAAATTGTACACATTGTAAAAATATCAATACATTTTGTTTCAATGGTTTGAGCCAATATCCAGAAATCCTAGCAAAACTACACACAGATTATTAGAAACTTTCAGGATACATCAAAAATACTACAGTGGAGATTTTAGTTTTTCTGCTGTATTGGTATTTGCTCACAACTATAGGTTTGCTCATGGATGGCGTCTTTTATAGGTCTCAGCCTGTTGGTCAGGTGGGGTCTTCAAATTACTGCAGAACTCCATATACATATGAACCAGGACTTCTGAAATATGCATGGCACATAAAGAAAAGGGAGATCAAGTGAGGCCTACCTTAAATACTTTCTGTGTTCATATCACTTATGTGAGAGCAGAATTTGTGACCTAAATACCATAATTTCCCCAAACAGAGATTATGAAAATAACCTCTCTCTAAGCACAGCATCAAAGGAATTCAAAGGCATGAGCACTGGGCATTCATTTAGCAAGACACCTCTTTTTCCAGGGATTTATTTGCATCGGTTGGAGCAGCTTTGCGTTAGAACACGGATGTTCATGAAGACCACAAAAAACTGTAAGAGAATTGCAACAGTTTGCATATACATTTATAATACCAAAACAGAATAACCATCTCTCTCCATACTGTATAAAACATTATTTAGAAAGACATTTATAAAGGATTTATAAAGAAACCCATGAAATGCAAATATGTTTAACTTATTTCTTTAACATGAAGTAACAGTCATGGATACACCGTGTAGTACATCTGATCACTATATCTATTAATAGGTCTATTCAATATAAAAGGTGAAACACATGAATGAAGAAAGTCAACGTATAGTGAAAACCACTGAAAATACCTGAATGACAGCATTATTTTTCTTTTAATTTATAGATATTTCCATCCAGGTCTTTTAATTTATGCGTGATTTAATGTAGAAGGGAACGATAATTATTAAAGACTGATAACCGGTACACATTTATTTGGGTTAATGTCTTTTTATGTGTTTTTCTTGAGAGGAAAAGATAGAAACACTACTACTAGAACCACAGCAAAAGTACAAAAAAAAAAAAAATCCAAATGTTTACTTAAATTGTGCTTCAACACTTCAAAGTAACGAAAAGCAGAATGTAAACTCTTTTTTCACCTCCGCCTCTTGCTTGTGTGTTTGTTTTGCATGGTGATTAGTGTGATTTGTAAAGCACAACATTATCGCTCACTTTACACTTCAAGCTACTGTCAGGTTGCGCTACTATCTCTTTGTTGCCCTGTTACTCATAAATGCTCTTGGCTTCTGCCCCTGCAATACTCATGGCAAAAGTCCACTGTATTTGCCTTTCATTTTTCTTTTTTATTCCTCTTGTCTTTTACCTCCTGTAAATGCTCTCAATACCTGGGAGGCACAATCTCTGCGCCCCCAAAGCCTAACATGCCTCCTGCTGGGCGGGCCGGGGACAGCTCTCGCTGGCAGCTCCCCGGGAGTGAGTATCTGTCAGAGAGCGCTCCCGGGGCCCGGCTCAGCAGCCTGGGTCGATGGGCCCTGCTTTCTCTCCTCATCATCACAAAGGAAAAAGCCCTCCCTGCTGAGCACAAAGCACAGCCACACTCACCTTCACTGTACTCTGCACACTGGCACCACAGTTCTCTCTCTCTCTCTCTCTCTCTCTCTCTCTCTCTCTCTCTCTCTCTCTCTCTCTCTCTCTCTCTCTCTCTCTCTCTCTCTCTCTCTCTCTCTCTCTCTCTCTCTCTCTCTCTCTCTCTCTCTCTCTCTCTCTCTCTCTCTCTCTCTCTCTCTCTCTCTCTCTCTCTCTCTCTCTCTCTCTCTCTCTCTTAATCTCTTTCTCTTCCAGACAAGCCTTTCTGGAATTCAGCAACCCACTGTCACTGCATTCTCAGGCTTTTTAACTTTTTAATTTGATACTTTATTTCATTATACCCAGAGCTGGAAACGTGAAATAATAACAAGAACAATAATAATTTGTGAGCATTCGACAAAGATGAGAGGCATCTCATTGCATTAACGTAAACACACTTTTAATCAAAGGAATTTTATACATATACAACAGTTGGAGACTGAGGCATTGATCATTAATGAATTAGTCTTATCTGAGGTGTAGTATGTTACTTTCAATTGAGATCCTTTGAGATTACAAGAATCATGCTGTGCCAATGTTAATGTGATGTTAGTTTGACGTTAAATTCACTATTTTAGGTACTTTGCTCCTATTGGTCGCAATTTAAGGATCTGAAAAATATGCATTTGTAGGACCTGATGGTAATATAACTTTAATGCAACTTAAAACAATTGTAATTAAGCTCACTGCAGTGGTATTCTGTGTTTTCTGGCTTTGAGATTCAAAGAGAGATCCTAGGAGCTCTTAATTCAAGAATGTCATCAGTTCCATTCATAGGGTGTGAAATTATTTAACAGACTTTTTAACAGGCTCAACTTTTAACACCATCATCTTTGATTCAAAATATCTGGTCGGGGGGAAGTATACAGGGGTTTCATTTTCTATCTTCATACTTCACAAGGACTCAGTGAGTCTGTTTGAGAATTCCTTTAATTACATGTTCTAGACCAGGGTGTGACAACAGGACATCCCTCTCACACCTAGTCATGCAAAGGTATCTCTCTAATGAAGACGTGAACAAACAAGTCATCAGGACCTCTTCCACGAATACAAAGTATTGAACACCTCTCTTGCTGCTGGTGGGTGCAGCTACACATGTGTCCATCGTGCAGAACACTTCAATCAGATATGGTGGACATGGGGAGCAAATCAAGTAGTGACTCCATTGGAAAATCTAAATTTTACATAGCAAACACATAGCTCTCATTTTTGTTCAGTGACTCTTTGAAGAAGGTGGATAAGGGTTCATAACATAATCTTATATGTGTGTGTGTGTTTCCCATAAACATGACACCCATTGGTGTACAACGTGCGATGGTTCTGTAGTGCTTGATTCTAACTGAACTGATGAAAAATGTAACTCCAATATTTCAGGAAGTGAGGATTAAAACTATTTTAGGTCTAATTTCAGGTTCAGGTCGCAGTAACGAGGAACCATCCCACTGCCTTTTTATTTCAAAAGGTCACTTGCAATCTATGTCACCTGCTTGCTTACACTGAACTACGTTAACCTTTGAAATATGTAGAAGGCAGAGATTCTCTCTGTTATGCACTGTGGGTAATGCAACTGACAGGCCGCACAGAAAGAGAAAGAGAAAGAGATAAAGGATTTGCTAAATATATATTTTGCTTCATGTGTAAATATGCTCCACACATGCCAAGTTATAGGCGTTTAGATCTGTTTTGATAGAAATGTCTATTATTAACAACAATGCTTTATGTAATAGGTTTTATGTTTTAAGCCTGTGTTAGAGAAGGCAGAAGTTAAGGGTCTAATCTCAAACGGTCCACAGTGTGATTTTATCTGTGTTTGGTTTTAGTTAAACGTTATTATTGGGGAAACTGAAACCCATATTATAAATGTTGAATTCATCTTATCTAAACATGAGTTATATTCTGGGAGCATCCTTTTTATAATGCAGCTACATTTTTAATACCGTGGGCATTTGGATATCATTCTAGACAACAGCGTCACATATGAGTACCTTTAAAAAATTACAAAAAACTAAATATTTTTCGCATCACTTGGCCTTCGGGTATTTAATTCAGTGATATGGTTTGAGGGAGTGAAAAGGTTAGGTTCTTGTTGTTTTTTGGCAGCTGTTGTTCTGAGGAGTGTTTTATCATATTTTAGGCTCTGTGTAATGGGAGTTAGTGGTGCCCAGGCAGCACTGGGAAGACAGCTTGCTTTAAATATTTGAACACAGTGAGCTTTTGCCCAGGGGTTGAGGGAGGCCTGCAGACAGCATGAGGTGCAAAAGAAAAATACATGTAAGTGGTTCTATCAAATTGAATAGACTGGCCTGGAAAGCAACAGCCGCATATCTTTTGACAATGTATCAGGATTTTTTTTTTTCTATTATTATTATTATTATTATTATTATTATTATTTTATTAATGCCTAAATAATAAACTCCAGTACCTTTTTTGTCCAGCTTTTTAAATATGATAGCAAAAAGCATAATGCCTTTTCCTAGAAATGAAAAGTTCGCAACTTCTGTTTGCTTGGCCTGTTTTTGTTGAGAAACATCCTCTTCAGACCCCTTGTCACAACAGCTAATATAACATGATCAGGATAAAACAAGAATTAAACAGAATAATTAGAAAGTCAGGGTTAACATAAATCTAAAACCATATCAAATGACATCAAGTCTCTTCATTAAATCTGGGTTAATGTAATGTATTCATTTGCAGCAATTGCTAACATTTCAGAGTGTGATTATACTGCCATAAGGAAATGGAAATTGAGTACTGGGGAAAAAAAACTTATTATTTTTATAATTTATTAATTGATATATCATAAACACAAGATAACATCTTTTTGTGTTCAACTTCTTCCATATATATACATATACAAAAAAAGTTTCCATGTGAAGGGCTATCTTGTCTTCCAAAACATGGAACATTTTCATCCTAAAACAAACAGCACAACAAAATATAATGCAGAAAACAAATGCAAAAGGCACAGAAAGCAGAAGACACACTGAAACACACACATGGTGGTGGCATCCTGGTTTCAAAAAGGGCTTTTCTTCTGACAAATCCCACACTCAAACGGTGGCTACTGTTGAATGAGGTATGAAGAAATCTGGGTGCCAGAGCACGTGATGTATCACAAGATTGACTGCCTCATATATATGGCCCGGAGAAGTTAGCCGAAAGTTAATTAGGCGTATAATGAGCAGAAGCAAGGACTTTACCAGACTTTGAAAAGGGTGTGAAGCTGTTCAAGACAACGGGGAACTGGTCTAGGAAAGGCCGGGAAGAACCAATGACTGGTAAAAGATGAGAAGAGGTGTCAATTAATGGATGTTTGGAGCCATAGGCATCAATGCACCTACAACCAATAGGTCTCGGCCTTATAATTCATATACTTTTTTTTTTGTGTGTTTGAAGTGTTTGAAATCTCCTTTTTAAGATAATAAATACCTATCAACAGCAGGCTTGTCAAACATCTCAGTGATTCACCTTAAATTATAGTTTTTGGTGCTTAATATATAATTAGTGAGCTTCATTTGCTTCAGTTTCCACCCAACCTCCAGGGCAGAGAGCAAACTTCAAGCCCAGTGCCAGGAAAGATGTTATAAGTTAGCCTAAGCACCAGCTGAGAGACCTTGGTCCTGATCGGCACAGGTTACACCACAGAGAGGTGAGCGGTGTCTGAAGTATTTTAATACGTTGCTCTTTTCATCTGGTTGATTCTGCAGCACATTTCTACAGAGTATGGGGAGCTAGTGTCTGTCTAATGTCATAAAGAGTACAACACAATGACCTTGTTCAGACATTGTTTCAGGAATATTGTTATAGTGTTACATTATTTAAGATATTGGTCTATACTAATATATGCACTTACATGTATGCTTATCTGCAATTTGCTCCTGGTTAGCCACACAACTGTAGACTTGTATTTAGGCCCAAACTGTAGCAGAATATGTACAGTAGGGATACAAAGGCATGGTAAAGCTGACTAGCACTTATTGCTATCATGAGACATCCACAAATATTTGAAAGATGTTGGTGTGCAGGTTTAATGCGCTACACGTTGAAAACCAAGGGTCAGCTGAGGGTTACTGTGTCAGCTCTTGTAACAGTCTGGCTCATCGTCAAGACGGTATTAATTTTTCCAAATGAGGGTTAGGTGACTTAGATTGCAGCAGAATTGCCAGGATTTCATGAATGTAAAGTTAATTTTAAGCTACTCAGATGAGCATGTCCGTGTGCTTGATGGGTGCTTGTAAACAGCTTGGATGGGTTTTTCTTTATCTTAACGCAGTGCCGTAAGGGATAGATTAATGAACCAGCAGGTATTTTCTGCTGTCTAGACAACAAAAAAAAAATACAAAAACAACAAGAAAATTTTGTGTCAGTGATGTGGAAAAGCCGGACATCAGCCAAACAGTGGCAGGCTATCCATCACATGATGTTGTTTCCCAAAGGAAATCCAGGATTCAAAATCTTTCGTCTGTCTTCTTCGCAAAACATTGGGAATACTGGATTTCTTTTGCACTCCTGACGACCATCCTGACAAATTTATTACAGTTCACCTGAATGGTGTTACCTAGAGTAAACCAACCCTATCACCAGGAGCATAAACCGTGCCACCAATTGCCCAGAACTGTAACCATGCAGGCTGTTTAAACTCACATATCAGTTTACTATTCTAAAAAGATAAATTAACAATCCTTTCAACATAGAGTGAAAATATAGTATGTCTGCATCAGTCCTTATTAATGGAAAAACAATGCAAATTGAACAAAGCAATGACAGTTATCATCCACCATGTTTTAATTTAATTTACCTGTACAGCACTTTTTACATAAAAACTGCTCCTGAAAGAAAAACAAAAACCTCAGCATATGCACAGAGACAGCATAAAGCTAGTGCACAGAGATTTTCTAAATGTCTTCAAAGTGTAGGTGCTGTGAAAGAAAGTTCACTGAATTTCTCAGATACGTTTGAAATGTTATGTTAGGCCCCGAGTGCGATTCACATGCCGGGACGTTCCACAAAGGTATCCTGGCAGACATTTTTTGCACACTAATGTCCACGATGCCCCAACAGTATCCTTTTATGTCAGTTCCTAATATCAACAGGTCTCTTTTGTTAATCTGCATGTCATGATAATTTAATGTTATTGACCGCAGACGGCATGTAAATAGAAGTGCCACTAAACAGCAAGGAGCACTACAGTGACCTGAAACTGCTACACAACCTCCCCGAGAGTCCAGCATGCACCTTGAGGATGTCTGCTCACCCCTGTTGCCTTTTTGTTTTTATTTTTAAACACTTGCATGTGTGTGTTTACTAACAGCATATGCAAAGTTACGGGAAGGTTATTACCACACTAAAGTCATTCTGTAGTCTTTACGATTATGGTGAACCAAAGTGCAGTGCAATCACTGAACCAGGCACTTCCCACCACCACTTTGAACAAAGACTACATGTAAAAAATATGGTTTTGGTGGACAAGTTTAAAGTAATGTTTAAATGACAACCCCATTGCAGAAATGCCTCACTTCTCTCAGAAATACCTATTAGTAGTGAATGCATTTCCTTTAACACTGGCTGACTGTTGATCAGATTATTGTGAGAAGTCCTTTGCAGCTCTTAAAATCCTCTTAAAACCCTCACAGTCACTGATTACAAACGAGTGCTAGTTATCCAAAGCATATCTTAATTGGCTTTGTTTCTCCCTCTCAAGGTAATTCCTCTTTAAGTGTAAATAAACACCAATTTATTTAATGGGGTTTAACACATGGAGCTGCTTTAAAAAAAAACTAAAAAACATTTACACTATCCATCTTACTATCCAGCCATTCTTCCAAAGCAAAAAACAAACACAAATATTATTACAAAAAAATCAGATGAAACTCATACCTATCAAGTCAAAGAACTACAAGTCATCTGTAAGACGTAAGAAAAAGGAACAGATATATTATAGACATAATAATATGTATTATTAATGGTCATCGAGGGGAATATACATTAGTTATATTTGTCAGCTACAGTGCCATAACTAACATAATAATAACAAATCAGATGGGAATTGTGTCAGACAGTCTTCAGCAGTAAGTGTAACATTTCAGTGAATACATTCTGCTGCCCTACTTATGTACAGAATGGTATTTGTGTGAAGACACTGGCTGGCAATATCTCTTTTTATTTTACTTGTTTGTTTAAGGGGAATTATACAACTGCATTAACATCTTGGCATGATGTGAATGACTCCAAAATATACCGCTGCAGAGGAAAATAATGCGGGGACCTCAGAAAGTGTCTAGTTTGAGGACCACTGTGTTTTTTCCCCTTTTTGTTTACCATCCATTTTGGGAACCTTAGCATTCAGGATTGTTTGTTCCAATGACTCATGATTCAGGACACAAACATTTCTCCCCCTCCAGCTTCCAGTTGTGCTTTGCCTGTTCACAGCTGTCCCTAAAGGCAATGCCATATATTTAGTCACTGCTAGGTCCTGGGTGTATAAAGCCACCTTTAGGGTTTTTCAGGGTGTCAAAGTAAATGAGCGATCACCTGAGCCACCTTGTCAAAACTTCACAGACCTTGTTTGTGGCTCCCCAAGGTCTTAGACATCCCGTGTGAGTTGTCA